>NW_020449208.1:343489-394522 GCF_003343035.1 Apteryx rowi | reverse complement strand
ATGAGGAAAAACTTTTTCACTGTGAGGGTGACAGAGCACTGGAACAGGTTGCCCAGAGAGGTGGTGGAGTCTCCTTCTCTGGAGATATTCAAAACACGCCTGGATGCGATCCTGTGCAATGTGCTCTAGGTGACCCTGCTTGAGCAGGGGGGTTGGACTAGATGATCTCCAGAGGTCCCTTCCAACCTCAGCGATTCTGTGATTCTGTGATTCTGTGATTCATCATTATATGTCAGGTACGATTCAAAAACAAAGGTATTTCTAGAAAATATTTCAAATGGGTAACCAATTGCATCTCTTGCAATGACAGCAGTCTCCAACTCTGTTATTTGCATTCAGAGATTGAGTCCAAAAGGATAACTGCAGCCATGGTATGAGGAGGTGGGCTGAGGGAGGGAAGGGACAATTCCCCTGGAAGATCTGCATGCAAAGCAAAGACACAGGGACCAGGAGCTGCAGTGAGGTACCTGTGAAGGGGTACAGGGAAGACCTTGGCTAAGGATGGAGAAATGTAGTGAGAGGTTGCTGAGATGGAGGCTAAGAAACAGCATGTACTTTTAGGGAGGAAAGGGGAGATTGTGCTAAACAGGTCCTGGGATCATTTTGGTGGAACTCAGGGTGCAAAGATGTGGCAGAACTGGGTCAAAACAGAACAGAAAAAAAACTATTACAGATTATGACCTGCTATATGACCTACTGTGGGAGGATTGGAGAACTGCAGGTTGCAATATTGGGATTTCAGACAGCCTGAGAATGGTTTGTAGGCAAGTGTATGGGTAGAAAGGAAGCACAGCCCTGCCTTCAGTTAGTTCTTGTTTACTTTCTTGAGCATATGTTTTAGAAAACTGTCCAATTTTGATTAAGAAATTGCCATCACAATGTTAGTAAGTTTTTCCAACAAAAAAGTGGTCCTGCACTTTATTTCTCCCTAGATTTGCTCTGTTTTTGAAAGCAATAACAATTAGCTACTGAAATAACATCACAAGAGTCTCTTGCTTATATATTTAAGAACTATATTAACTTTCTTAGCTAGACTATGATGAACTGATTGTTCACAGAAACCGTCCAGCCTTTTCAGAGTTGGTGTGCCTGAAGATAAGTCTCCAATGCTGTATAGCCAGCATTCTTTGCAAGGGAAGGTTTACAGGAAAAAGTAGAGTATTTTATTAAACTAGCTGATATAGATGGAGAAATGCAGACACCCCCTCAGCCAGGAAGACACTTCCCTTTTTTTAACCAGATCCTTTGGTCTACCAAATGATATTACCTCTTCTTTCTTGTTTCACTTAGTCTTTGTTAAGCATACAAAAATAGTAAGACTATAAGCTCTTTGCTCTTAGATGTAGGACTTCACAGTTGGTTGTATTAAGATGTGATTTGTTTATGTTCAACTCATCAAACATTCTCAGTCTCACTGAAAAAGTGAACTATGCTCCTCACTAGTAAATTATACTTTAATCTGCTCATCACCTGTAAACTTTGTCAGCGATACTCTTATGCTCCTTTCTAGATTGTTGAAAAAACGTGAAAATGTATGTGGCCAAGAAACAAATATACTGAAAATGCCCTAGGATAACACTGCATTTACAATTAGAACTTGTCATCCATCACTAAGAAAAGGTTATAATCCATTTAGTGTGTGTCATGTACATTTGATGTCTTTCTAGTTTCTTAATCAAAGTGTTAAACACTACCAAGTCAGGTAACTTGCAGAGTATGGTACATGAATACTATAGCTTTAAAAAGCAACTTGTAATCTCATGGAAAAAGATATTAGRTTAGTCTGACAGGATCTATTTCCATAAATTCATTTGATTGGCGTTAATTCCATCCTTCAGTTCTTCATTAACTGAGCTCCATATCAGATGTTCCCTTATTTCACCAAGGATCAATGTCAGAGTGACAGGCCTATAATTACTTGGGTTGTCCCATTTACCATTTTTAAATATTGCCACATTATTAGTTTTCTTTAGTCTCAATTAAACATCTTTACTTCTGTATATGTGCATCTCAATATCCAGCTTCCATCACAATGATTTGACGTTTTAGCACATAATGCAAAACCAGGAATTCACATTGAAAATTACAGCACCAGATGAAAAAAAAGGACTCCTAAAAATAATAATAAAGAAAAAAAACTTTTTTGCTAACCAACTTCACCACTCTCCCTGTGCTGCCTCCTTCCTACAACTGGAAAAAACTGAGAAAAGCGATGGTCCTTGTAAGGTGGCCAGGCAGTAGCCTCTAAGGAGAAGCTGACTAAAACAACAAAATACCAGAGACAGCTCTGAGTCGTGTTGATTAATGCACTACTGGAAGGCACCCAGTGAGGAGGAAGGCATACAAACCCAGCCAGAATAGAAAAATCTGGCTCTGGCTCATTGCTATGACAGGAGACAAAGTGCCTGGTATTTAGAGGAAAGGCAGAAAGTTGCAACTGTATGAAAGAATCAAAAGCCGGGATTCAGGTGGCCTACATTTCAGCCAAGGCCCAGCCCCTGCTTTTTCCTGTTGACTAGGTGCCTCTGAAGGTCTACAGCCAGACAATAAGAAATACCATGAACAAGGACAGAGATAGAATTTAGGCCACATTAATTTCCATCAAAGAGCTGTCATGTGTGCAAAAGAGAGAGTTAGGCCAAAGAGTGAATATGAGCAATTTTTTTCACAGTGAGAGTGGTCAGTCACTGGCACGGATGCCGGGGGTGGGAGGGGGTCTCCATCCTTGGAGATATTCAAACCTCAGCTGGACGTGGTCCTGATAAACCTGATCTAACTTGGAAGCTGACCCTGTTTTGAGCCACTATCAGGTTGTTTTAGATGACTTCCTGAAGACACTTCCAACCTATATTATTCTATAATTCTAATTTTAGGGGCCACATAACAGATGGATATATTATAGAGGATAGAAGTGTGAGTATCAGGATGATAAGAGAGAACAAAGTTATCAATATTGGTCCAGGGCGGAGGGCAGATGAAGCAGGGATAAATAATTTTGCTTATCTATTATTATTCTTTTTTAAAGGAACCTGTGGAAAGAGCCAATGACAACAGCTTGGTTTTGAAGCAGTAATCTGTCAGATCCATCCCAACTAGTCTTGGATGTAACACAGGAAAGGTCCAGACAGGCAGAAGGAAAAGATCTTCACCTACACTTTGTAGAGCTTTGAGGATGAAGCAGTTGAAGACATTTATAGGAATAAGAGACATCCACAGATACCATTCTTGTTTTTAAAATATTTGCAAGATTTATGAAATATTATTGCTTCAAGGTAAAAGCCAAATTCTAACTGAACAAGCTAAATAGAGTTTTTCTCTCCAGGATTCTATTTTATTTTGTTTTATGTATAATTTTGTACAGAAAGCTTCCTTCTGTGTCTTTTTCAAGAAGCTAGTATCTTCCACTATCAGAAACAGCAACTAAACTAAACTAAACTACTCTAATCCTGTGTGTCAGTCTTTGTAATTCTAAACACCCAGTCACAGAGAAATGCTGGTTATTTAGCTAGTGTTTGAATAGTGCTTAGAAAATGAAAATGACTACATAAGATATATTATAATGGCAGTTTAGGGTCCTTGTGATTTTCTTCCATTTAGTATCACAAACTGCGAGTCTGTTATGCAAAGCAAATCCACTTCAATGGACCCTCTCTCAAATACATATATGTTTTAAAGATTATGTTACAAGRTTCCAAAGCACAATCTTCTTTTTGATCCAAAATACAAATAATTTTATGAGCACACGGTGTTAATTATTTATAATTCTTTTTAATTAATTTTGCAGTTTTCCAGGTTTTGATTAAAACAGGGAAACTTTAAGCACTTAAGAGCATGGCTTTGTTGTTCTTTTGAAAACAGTACTTCATAAAATATTTACCAGGCTCTGGACAGTTTAAATTTGAATTTTCCAAAGTTCTTCCAAGATTTACGTACTTTGGTGCAAGATGAACAGAATTAATTCATGGTAAATATCTCAAGTAAAAAAAAAAGAAAAAGAGAGAGAGAGAGATACACAGAAGGCTGCAATCAAGCAGAATGTGTGTATAAAGTTGGAACATATTTTTTGGCATAACAGGTTGCTCAGAGAAAGAAATAYGAGGAGTGATTTTTTTTTTTTAACTCAGTCATAGTTTTGGATCCTAAAGTTAATTGCAATCAGAAGGCAAATCAGAAGCTATTGAGTACTCCACAGCATACAATAATTTAACAGCAACAACATGCAACCTTACAGGATTTACCACGAGGCAGAGGAGAGCCTACAGCATAAGTCTGCCATTTTCTGAATATGTACACTACCCACCATGAAAAAGATGAGCAGCCACCATTTTAAAAGAAAAAAGCAATGCCATGCACAAGAGTCTCCATATGATCCAAGCACATGGGTGCTGAAAGATTTTTCAGGCTTGGACCCAGATTTCAGAATCTTTCAGAGGTAGAATTAAGAATTTAAAACCCACTCTGTGCTTGATATTTCCTATTGAAACTCACAGGCATCCCAGAGCACAAGGTGAAGGCTGTTGTAAATGCAAATTTAGGTGTCTAACCTTCTCCATGAATTATATGGAGAACTTACATACTCACCTTAGAATTATAATTTCTGTTCCCAGGGCTGGAAATACGAATTTTAGACACTTCAGTGCTCTGTGTCACAATGCCTAAGTCCCTTCCTGCATCCTGTCTTCACTGTATTCCTCTTACATGGTAGCATTTTGAAAGGGATGATGGTGGTACCAATCTAGCTCAATAATTAAGATAGCAGTAATGAGATGACTTCTGAATTTTGTTGTGAACTCCAACGGTAACTAGATGATCAGCATTTCTAACTGTTGTTTCATTTGGTCTTGAAAATAACATCAAAATATATGCTTTGATGTTGCACCGGTTATATTCTGAGCATTTTGATCTGTATCCAGTTATTCTAAACCAGGTCTGACAACTCAGATTTGAGTCAGGATGCTCAGCACAACATCAAAGTTGGTAGACTTAATACCTCATTGAAGTCCTTCAACTTTGCTCTCAGTAATTGGGACAAAACAATCCAGATAATCTTCATGTAACTTCAAAGCTGCAGATATAATAACCTCATAGATGAATGCAGTAATAGAAACACTCATTTTCTCCCCTGATTCTGGAGTTTTCTCAATCATCTTTGTTGTTCCTCAGTTGTTTTTGTTTTGTTTTGTTTTGTTTTGTTTTGTTTTGTTTTGCTTTGTTTAAAATTTAAGCCAAAAATGACCTGTTTGAACTAACTTCTGTTAGTAGATTTTTTTTTCTTAGCTTCATCTTAATGTCATAATAACGGAAAAGAGCTATCTTCCAGAGCAATAACGACTGAAAAACTCATGCTGTGAACTGACTGGGAAGAAGATGTAGGAAATCTTGAAAGCATAAGTTATCTGAAGACAGACAAAGGAAAGGAGCGAAGGAGCAAAACAGGAAAGGAAAGGAAAGCAGTATCAGCATGAGTAACCTTGAGAACCTGAAAAACCTTGACAGTTTACTGGGTGGAGATACCAGGCACTTAGAGCATCAGTCAAAAACAATGAAACTGTTGTCATACAAGAGATCAGAATCCATTCATTTAGTGTTCTCATTTTCCATCTGTCATGCCTTCCTCTTTTTTTTCTCTGTTTTTGCCCCCGAGCACCAAATCACATATAGGTTAAACTAGGGTGAATTCAGGTCTCTAGAGGAAAGGTTAAAGAGCCTCATCTGTTTTYATGCTGAGGTGAGAATTTTTAGAATAATCTCATGGTTGATATTTGAATGCACTAAGCAAGGAATGACAGAATGCATTTTTGTGAGTGGGAAGTGGAATTCACCTAAGTCATAGAAAAAGAAATAGAAAAAAAAAAATCCCCATCAGCGCTAAAGATAAAATTGCTCAAGACTCCATGTTAAAATATTCGGTTTTTAGTTTGTTATAACTATGTAAATATCAGGTATCCTGTTGTCATAGTTTATGCTATGTTAGGTAGTATTAATTTTGAGTCAAATTTATCAAGTAACACTGTGAATGAGATTAGGAAAAGAATTTTTTTTTTTTCTGACATAAAAAACACTCATGAGAGCCCTTCTTTGAAATGCTCATCATACTTAGTAGTGAAAAAAAAATGCGCCTAAATTTGCCCAAGGTTGATGTCATCATAAAAAAAAAATCATATCCTCAAAAAAGACTTCTACAATTATAACAGGTACAGGCTTTATTCCCTCTTCACTGACCACTCTTGCCCTTCTAATCCAGTTCTCCAGACTATAGACATCTTAATATCATGAAATGGCTACACATGCTCCAGTCTCCAGGAAATGATGAAGATTTTCCCTTTGATGTCTACACAAAGCTGAAGAGGATTGAAACCTGGAACTAAGAGCAGAAAACATGACTGCCATCTGTGCTCAGCCCCTTTTAGCTGACACCCRAGCAGGAAGAGGAAACGGTCCTCTATGAGAGCCCAGGGATCTCTTTTCAAACCAGCGAGGGGAGGATGAAGGGTAGGGAGAGTAACAGGTGACCAGGATTTGGGGACATGATGAACTAGCCATGCAAGGGAACTGAAATGAGGAGGGAACTGAACTGAAGAGTAATCGGGAATGCTAGTCAAGAGCAACTGTGCAAGGAGACCAGCACTGGGCATCAGTTGAGAAAAGGGACAGTCAGAATTTGGTGAAGAAAATGAGGGCCTAGGAACAACTTGGCTAGAGGAATTAGAGCTCTTCAACTTAGGAGCTGGTGTGAGAAAAAAAGGGGTTGGAGTCTAAGACTCCAGTGGAAAGAGTCCTTGTCTAGGAAACAATGAGGAGAGTCATGTAAGGGAAAAGAGAAAGGGAATAAATGCAAAACAGAAAGAATAAATGCAAAACATTAAGGCTAACCGTAGGCATGCGCATGCTCCTGTGTACCTTCTAGTCACAATCCCAGTAGCGTACAACAGGAACCTGGCTCAAATGTGCTACAGTTTCCCTCTGGCCTGACATTTCTTTCCTATGAAATTCATAACACAGATGGAGTGATGGGAAAGCAAGAGCAGATTTTCTTCATTATGGACTGGGATGCGCAGGAGTGCCTAGAAGCACTCCTAGCTGCATCAAAATAGAAGTGTCTTCAAAGTAAAGCAAAAAGGCAAGGAGCTAGACTAATATGGGAGCATGTGGGATGTGGAAAGACCAGCTGGCAAGGAGAATGGAGATGGCAGCTTGGACTGCTTGAGTAAAGGGAAGTGAGACCGATGTGTTTAGTTAAGATTGAGACTTAGGCAGTAAGCTAAGAAGAATTAAAAGGACTGGTTAAGGAAAGGTGATCTGACAGGAATGGGAAAGAACAGCTCACAGAAAATATCTGGGAAGTCTGCCACTGAACTGCTACTGAAATTTTATCAACTAGAAATACTGGTCCCTGCTGAGTATATCTATGTCATCTGAAAGTGGCCCCTGTTTCATCAGTCTGGTGATAGAGTTAGCTGGCATCCACACTGTTCATGTCTAGGCCCCTTGGGATAGCAGGTCACAACCACACTTCACATCCACAGAGATGCAACTACTGCCTCATCACATCTCCTCTCTCTCCAATTTGAGTCCCTTTGGCAAACATCCATTCCCTCCCTTGGGAAAACCTTAACCAAAGCAAGCTGAGGACCTAAAACAGGCTCAGATCAACTTTCAGGCATGCATCTAAGCATAGACTATCCTACTTTCACTGCCAAAAGGAGTAAAAAGGAATAAAAATATATCCCCCTCTGCAGTTCAGAGTCTGTATATAAGCTAACAAATCACTACTGTATGCAACTGAGGGTCCAGGACAGTGGAATAAAACAGGAGTGAAATGAGCTTGGGAGGACAAAAGCTGAAATGCTGTTTAGGCTACCAATTCCAGATAGGAAACAAAGAAAGTCTGCAAGGAAAACCTACAGGTTCCAGTCCTGCGGAAAAAACAGACGTGTCTTAAATTGATGTCTCTTTGCGTCATTCCTATCTGCACATAGTTGCATGTACAGATCTTCAGTAGATCCGATGCCTCACTCAAGGCAGAGAATGGATGGTGCCCGTATGGTGCCTATTTTATCTCCCAGCCATTGTTCAGTACGTGGCCTGTGGCATTTACCTTTGCATGCTTGACTTTGCAACTGAAATACTGGTCTTTTAACATACTTTGTGGTATTCTTCTGTAATATGAAATAAGCTACCAGGATAGGCCATTAAAGCCTCCAATTTATCATTTTTATCCTTCCACAGAGAGAAAAATGGTGGCATAAAAATAAACAAATAGGGGTAGGAAAGATCCACTGAAAACTAAATAAAATGAGAGGATGCAGTAAGGTCAGTCTAAAAGGCATTAATCTGCTTTTCAGGTCAGGATGATGAAGCATGCAACACAAAATCCACTAGCAACATTTGGTGGCTGAGATGGCTCAGGCCTGAGGGAATTTGAATCACCTTTGCCTTCTCAAAAGGTAAAAACTCAGCTGAGTAAAGTTAGCATGTATAAATGTTTGCAGTGTGGGACTATGATCACTATGGACACAATCTCGCTTGCCTGTTCATATATATTCTATAGCTTTCTTAGGAAAGATACGGAAAGAGCTAAGTAAAACTGCTTTAAATACTCTTCTGTTCATATTATACAGAAATCTGAGCCCATTCATACCAGGAAGCATCTCATGCACTATCTTTAAGTGTATATCATGCACTCCCAGTAATTTAGTGAGTAGAAGTATAATAGGAAGCAAACAGTTGAAAACCAAACAAATTGATTCAAAACAACAAAAAATCATTTAAACAGGTGAAGATAAATTTAGAAGTAAGCTCTGTCAGAAGTGATTAGAAAGAAATGCACCATTTTTCCCTTTATTCCATATTTTCCCCTCCATACCATCTCAAATTAGGTAACATGAAAGTGCAGCCAGGGTACTATGTGCTTTTTTGTTTACACTTYCCAGTGTTTTAGAGAAATACTGGAGTATTTTACACCTTAATGTGTCTCAGTTTGCTTTTCCTTAACTAATCCTAGCATTCACACTTGTATTTATTATAAATCAGTTTATATATCCCTAGCTAATATTTGCTTAGGGCTTATGTTGATTTCACAATACATGCAATTTTCTGGCTCCTTCTCTTTCTTCCAGGATTAGATTGAATTGAGCAGCCCTGTAGTAATTTAGTTTTATCTTGTGCCTTACGGTTTTATGTTCTTGTAATAGCACTTCTCTTCTCTATTTTATTTAATTAAATATATCTTATTTCACAATGACAACATTTTTATTTTTGAGTTTATTGGCTAAACAGCTGCCATTGTGCCAAGACTTGTGGTGAGAGAACACTTATTTTAAAGAAATTTAGAACAGAAATTGCCAACTGCAGAGGGTAGGAAAAGGATTTGAACCTGGCATAAGAGTGCTCTGAGATTAAATTTGAATTGCTTTGGCTTCTGTGGCTGGGATCTGCAGCTAGATTCAGATTGGGGGGGGGGGGTTAACTTTTTTTTTTTTATCTTTTAAGGGGAAAAAAGGAAGCGCATTCTGAAAGCAAATATGGCTGATCTTTGCCAAGTTACACAGGAAGATTTGTGATGATGATTTTTTTTTCCTTTGGTTTCACTTACACTGAAGTAGCAGGTAAATGCTGATTATTTTTTCAACTCCATCATTTTAGCACTACAGAGTTAATTTTGATGCTGACAAGGGCAAGGCTATTTGACAGTATATCCATAATAAAAAGCAGTGGGTCTGAACGTGAGGACTCCAGAGTTTCTCCACCTCCTTTAGCTTAAATGGGCAAACTGTTTTGATAAAACCAAACATTGTGCAGGTGCACTGAGTTCCTGTTTCAGAGGATGTTAAATGGGTTTGATCCTAAATTGACTAGTATGTGCAAAGTGGATGTATTTACTCACAGTGCTGGCAGCTTCTTTGGTAAATAATCTGGCACAGTACAGTGTAAGCATGTCTAGCTTCAAGTCTTTTTTCGACCTGCAGCTGTGTGTGCTTATTTCCATTCTTAGTGGAAACCATCAAACAAAATGAACATGAAATTTCTAAATAAGTAGCTTGGGTTCTTCTAGTCGCTTTTCTCTGTAAAGTGCCTTTTCTTCCTGGGTAGCTGCTTCTGAAGCTCTGCTGAATCAGGTGCCTCTGTTAAATAACAGGCTCCTTATAGCTGGAAAGTCCTTTTTGTTGACTTCTGCTGCTTGACCTCTTGACAACTTGCATGTCACCTTTTACTCATGTGCTCCTCTGTGCCAGGCACCCACTCTCTTTCTTCAATCCCTGCTGATGGCTTTCGCAGACAGCACTTCCCCCTGCTGATCCAAATGTCTGTAACTGTGTGTTCTTACCAATTCCCTTACATATCCTACACATGTAAATTAAACTCACAGATCATAGAAGGGACCTGACTTTTGCAGGTTTTGCAGATTGTCTCTCATCCCTGTCAGAAGTAGGTTAACTGAGCTTCTTTGTGAAATTCCACTGGCACAAAGTAACTGTAAACCTAATTGACCCTGACTTCCCAGCACCATCTCCACTCAGAGACTACTACACTTGTAGTGTAAAAGTCAGCTCAGCTCAGCTTTCACACAGGTAAGGAATTTCAAGAGACAGCCTAGTCCATGCCTCTGTTTTAAGGCAGATCAGCTCCACTTAAACTCATCCCTGCCTGAAAGACTCCGATTTTATAAGAAACGTGTGTCATATAGAAACATTAACATGTGATTATGGAGGTGTAGAAAAAACATGAATGACTTGGCAAAGGTGAACAAGAAATGACCTTTTATTGTGCGTTTTGTATGTGAACTAGGAAATATCAATTGAAACCCAAAGGTTTCAGTTTCAAAACAAAACAAGTTACTTCTTCATTCAGTATACAGTTAAACTGTAAAACTTTTTGTCGTTAAATGTTATGGTTAATGAAAGTTTATACACCTTCATAAAATAAGTGGACAAATTCACAGAAGAAAAAATCAAAGTTTATTCAATATCTCTAGATCTCACAATCTCTAGTTCAGGAAGTCTCTGAGTTACAAATTGCTGTAGGCTGGAAGAGCATTCTGGGAATCACCACTGCCCTCTAATCCTGATCCTTTTATATTCCCTAGACAGCCACTGTTAGTGACTGCCAGAGACCTAGATTAACCTTCTGGCCCAGACAAACTTTTGATGCAACCCAGTGCAATCATCCTTTTGTCCTCATAGATGTACAAACAGTTGGAAAGCCCACTAGTATAAGAGTGCTGAATATTTATTTAAAATTTGAGAAAGAAAATGGAAGACCAGGACAAGGCCTTAGAAAACAATTTGAGGTCTAGAATACAAGCCCTATAGTTATTTACCTGGGAGCTCAAAACATTTCATTTTTTCATAAAGAAGGTAAACAGATCATTGGATTACAGTATGCCAGTACTCAAAGTTAGCAGAGTTCTTTAGCAAACAGAGTCAAAGACATACCAACTAGTTACTGATACCTGAAGATAGATAAAACTGATAGGAAGACCCAAAAATAAGTGATCTCAGATTTTTTTCTTTTTTTTAAGGCTACATATCATCACTTTAGAAGGTAAAGTTCATGCAACACAAAGTTACTATCTTCAGCATAGCAAGGCTGCATGGCTTTTCCATAAATTGCTTTTATGACATTTTATCCACCTATTTTGACTCTCTCTGCTAGAGTCACCCGTTCCTTCATCTTCTCCATGTTCCATGTACCCTATGTATCCAACTAGTTGCCGCTATTTGCTTTTTATTAGACAAATCATCCCAGCAAAGCACCACACTGTTTTCAGGCTGCTCAAAGGCCCCTGTGAGCAATCTTCAGCCTGATGCACTGTCCTGCAACTTCTAATTTGCAGCTAATAGGAGCTGCTTCCCTGAGTTTGCGCTTTTTTACAGTTTAAGGCCAAATTCACTAGTCCCTACCTGCCTTTATATTCCACCAATGACAGATCCAAAAAAATCAGACCTTTCCTTGTAAAGGGCCTGCACCTGTTTTTCTAGTCTTGGCCTTGCGCTATGCAGAAGTTCACAGTAAATGATCACAGAGGTCTCTTCCGATCTTAAAGAGCGGTGGCTCTACAGCACCTGTGTCAGTCACGTGACAGAAAGCAAGACAATAGTTTTCTATAACATTTCCAGGAAAATCTTTTCTATGAGTTGTGACTATTGGAAATATATAAAGGATTTTGGAAATTGCAAGAATGTGTAGTGCTGGGAAATACCTTTTCCAAATTTCTTTACTAGCACATGAGGAAGGAATAGTGGTGCAAATTAGAATGCATGACTCAGGTAACACTGTTTGCATACAAGAGGTAACAAAAGTAATATCAGGATGCTTATAACACTTTTCTTTATATACAGTGCAGGATGGGACATGTCCTGAAGAGAATGTAAGGTGCTAAGACTGGTGTAGTGGAAAAGATACAAGCCAGGATGAAGAATATATACTTTTCCTAGTTTCCTACTTTATGAGACTACCAGGTTGACTCTGTAATGCTTTCAAAGATATTTATATTTCTGGCTGCCTATTTTTTGACAGTAACAGCTCACTACTTTTTCACTGTTGCACATGAATATGTTTTCATGGCAAGCTTACTTGGCTCATCATTTGGCCTTGTTTTTAGGAATAAAATATTTGTGAGGAGAATATGTTTTCTTGTGGGTTCCCATTCTTTCAAAGCAATGCCCAGCAGCAATACAATCACAATATTATGTCTAACAATAATCATATGCAGTCATCTCCAATCACAACGGCTACATGTAGAAGCAGCTACAGACTGTCAGAAATGTGGGGAAATGTCAAACTATATTAAGCTGTCCAGGAAGAAAAAGGAAGAGGTTCACAGCATGATGAGGGAAATTAAAACCTTGCTGAACCATGCCGAACACCTGAAAATATCAAAGAACAAAAGATAAATGGGGAAAAGACTGAAAAAGTTATGAAATGTAGAAAGGAATAAAGTTCAGTACAGTAATAAATCATATGAAATTGCAAAGAAAGTAAAGATAAACAATCTGTAACTACTTAAAATATCATGGCCTACAATAAGCTGACAATATGGCTCTAATAACTTGGAATATAGAATATTCCGTTCACTTCTCAATACTTGACTCTAAGCTAGACAAAGACAGACCAGAGAGATTTTGGGGTACGGTCCAATTCATATGATAGATTTATGGACCAATTACAGTATATAAATTCAAGACAGTGCTTCAGACAATCCATTATTCAGTTGTGGTTCACGGAGGATGCAATGAAGAGGTGGTACACAGGTAGCAAACTACAGTTGTTTAACGCCTATTGCTCCCTACTAGCTATGCAAGAAGCCCACGTCTGGCAGCCTTACATACAGGGACTTCTGATCCAGCCACCCCATTTTTAAAAAAGGTGCCATAATACATGCACAAGTCCAGTTGCGATTATCTAGGAGAGACAGTTTATGTACAGCTTTTTGCAGAAAAAAAAGGAATTTCCTTCTGAGTCAGGGGTGAACTCCATATTACATGGCTTTGGGCATTTATCCACAGCCTGGACACCATAAGATGTGACACTAGAATAGATAAAAACAAAATCTGTGCTAACTGGCATACAGATAACCTTGGAGCTCAGGGCTTTGAAAAAGGAGTGGAATGGAGGTAAAGTGCATTGCCTGGCTCAGGGCAGATGCAACATAGACCTTGTGCACTGTGGTTCACGCAGACCTTAGGAAGCAGAGACTATCAACAGTGTATTGATGTCTTGAAGTATTCCAGATGCACTGGTGATCCCTTCACACAGGTTGGAAATGGTATACCACTCAAGAGACAATTTCCGTCTATTTTAAGCTCCTTTAAATCATTCTCAGTTTTAAAACATTATCAGTCTACAAGAAATTCAGGCCCCTGGATAAAAAGTTTGTGTGAAGATGATGTCAAAATGCACCCCCCCTCCCCCCCCAGAAAAAGGAAGGCTATCCATATCAGTTTGAAAAGCATGAAAAGTATAAAACAAAACACGAACATAGAAAAAAAAATGGAAGTGAAACAAGAACATTTAATTTGGAGGAGAGACTTAAAATGGAAAAAACAAGCTAAGGATCAGGGAAAACTTCCTGCTTGTGAGAGACATTACAGTGACTCTAGAAGAAACATTTGGGATGCTAAAAACCAGATTGATTGAAGAAAGAAGAAATATGCTGCATAAAACAATCCTGCAGTTGCAGGGCAATGAACTGGATGACCTAATAGCTATTTTCCATCCTTTATGTCTATGATTTTATAATTCTAAATATATATTCAAAATCCAACAAGAAGCAGTGAGACAGTAGAGGCACTGAAGAACATAAGTGGAAAGTTAGTGACGGATGAGGTTGATTCTGCTGCAGGCCTAAATGAATTTCTCACTTCATTATTCATTTTAAAAAAAAAAAAAAAAAAAGGAAGGTAGCATCTCCGGGACTGAGAGACATTCTCCTGGAGGGGAAAGTAAAATGTTAAAAGGCTTCGCCATTGCACTGGAGAAGATAATAAGGCAATTAGGACTGTTACATTTGACAAAGCACCAGGCTTAGATGAATTGTATCCCAGAATCCTGAAGGAAGTAGCAGAGGAAATAGGAAAGCCTTCAGCAAAGGTTTTTGACAGGCCGCTAAAGAGTATAGTCATATGCAAGGACTTAAGGGGGTGCTAAGGTTATTCCCAGGCTCAAGAAAGAACCAAGGGAAGACTCAGGGAACGAAACCCCTAAGTCTCACTTCAGCTGAGAGGAAGATATTAGTAATATTTCTAAGGAAACATGTTAAACCCATTTTAATATATAATTTAATGCAGGTAACAGAGAAAATCATGCAAAATCTACATGACTTTTTAGCATGTTATTAGAGTGGTAGACTACAATGAAAAGATTGATCTCATTTCTATAGTTGTCAAGGTAGTATAAAAGGGAAGAGAAGCCCTCGAATAAACTATAATGTGAATTGATGGGGATAGATATTTTAAATTCAGTTGGACTTTGCTTTGAAGTTTGCCGAAGTAAAGCTAATTTCAGAATGCAACATTACAGGAAAATGTATAAAAGCTAAAAGGGAGAAATGTAGTAATGCATTCTAGTGGTTAAAGAAGTTTTATGAGTTGGGTCACTGTGGTTATGTCTACASTACAATCTTGCATAGACAGATGAACCCAAAATAGCTCTAAACTGGCTAGCCAATGCAGTCAGGCAGCACGGAGCTCAACTCAGGCTGCAAAGCCTGATTGACGTCTGGGTAAATACCTGAGCATGATCCTGCCTAGAATCAGCTGTTATCACAACTGCATTACCACAGCCAGGATTAACTAGTTTAAAGCTAGCTGAAGTGAGCCAGGAAAAGCAGTGATACCTGTAGACATTCTACTAGATAACCAGTCCTAACTCTTTTCAATTTGGTGAATCCTTCTTTGATGAAAAGAAAGTTACTTAAATACTTTGATGTCTGTAGATGTAAATTGTGAAGCAGAAGTCATGAGAAAAATAGTCCCAACAACATAAATAAGACATTAAGACATATTGAATCCTGAGTCTACCAGCTCTAGTCTTTCATCCTCTGTAGGTTATGACTGTGCACACACTCCTTCAGGAAATTGTCCTTTCTTTCTTTGTCTTCGTCCTGTAATACTGCTATTTCTTTCTCACTCCTTTCCCCTTCCTTGTCCACTTCCACTTTGCCTTTCAGGAACCCCCTGGAAACCTAGATTTAATCCCTGACTGACTCTGTAATTATGGACAAGTCATAAAAATTCAGACCCCTGGGCATCCAGATCTGTTATTCCTTTGTTACTGGGTGTTACACCATCTTCTGCATACGGAGCATAATATTACTTCTTCTCTTGCTAGGGTTTCATGTTTTATGCCATCAAGTAACACTTAGAATTTTAACAATTGGGCAAATGAATTGTAAAGAAAATAGTCTTTAACATACCTTAAAGAGCTCAGAAAAAAAGGAGATCGACAGCTTGGTCCCAGCTGGAGGCAATAGGATCTATCTTTTTGGAGAATATAGGATGTCAGGTCAGGTGAAAGTGGACAAAGAGAATTTCTTTTGCTGTCACTCTTTTTATTCTAACCCTTTTTGACCCTACAATGAATGCTTAACTGCCCAAAATGGAGATAGACCGTTTCTGTTCTTTAAAAGACCAAGACTTTGTTTGTGGGATGAGTTAACATTCATTTTGCCAAGTGAGGTGAAAAGCTATGGAGGATCTAGAGATATCAGTGTCATTAACAGAAATTTTCTCCTTAGTCTGATCAGGAATCTTTTGCTTTGCATTTTTGAAGGGCTTTTTAGTTCATCTCCCCACACTCCCCTTCCTTCACCCCCTCCTGACCATTGCTTGGTTGCTTGTCAGGTTTTTGTTTGCTTGTTTGTTTGCTTTTCAAGTAGCTGCCAGGCATTTTAGTAGAGGGCTGACACTAAGGGCTGCAAAAAACAATTTTATTTTGTTTATATGATTGTAAACACCTGTTCCAGATGGACAATTTAGGGGATTGTTTGGGATTTGGCTTTTGTGGCACTTTGCCCTGAACAGAACAGAGTAGTTCCAAGAACTGTCTGAGCTGTGTCTTTTCATCCAGCACACACAAAAAGCTACCTCCTGAAGGTAAAACTGAAGTCAACAGGGTCCCACTGGTGTGACTGAAAACATCATTTGGCCCAGAGCTTTCTTCATATTCACAAGGACAGATTCTGCCTGTGGATGCATATATGCCACTCTCAATGAAGCCAGCTGAAGATGTGCAGGGAACAAAAAAGAAGGGAGAGAGACTGATAGAGAGAGACACAGAGACAGAGACATTCCCTAGTGCTCTTGTGAGCTTTCAGCTTTATAGTACAACCTGTGCAGAAGGATTAAAAGGATATAATAGGTAGCATGTAGAGGGATGACTAGGGGGCATGAAACCATCTGCAAATGCTTGAAAGATGTTTGCGTTTCCCTTAGGCATGAAAGCAATTACTTCCTATGTTACCAGAGAATTTTCCAAGAAATAGTGGGTCAAAGTTAAAAAAGGGGAACTTAAAATACATTTCAGGGAAATGTTTCTGACAGTGACATTGCCTGTACGGTTTTTAAAGCAAGAGCAAAATCACAGTCAGTAGGCAACACACTTGTTGTCTAGTCTCAGCAGGGCAATCCAGATGACCCAGGCTTCTTATACCATCTGTGAAGAGAGTTAGGAACCTCAGAAGAATGTGGGGTTTGTTTTATTTTGTTGCTGTTGTTGTTTTTTCTGAACGTGGTCTAATGTGAAATGAGTATCCAAGAAGCACAGACCGAAACTTCAAGTCTTTCCACCTTTCAGAGAATCACACAGAATCACAGAATGGTTGAGGTTGGAAGGGACCTCTGGAGATCATCTAGTCCAACCCCCCTGCTCAAGCAGGGTCACCTAGRGCACATTGCACAGGATTGCATCCAGGCGTGTTTTGAATATCTACAGAGAAGGAGACTCCACAACCTCTCTGGGCAACCTGTTCCAGTGCTCTGTCACCCTCACCGTGAAAAAGTTTTTCCTCATGTTCAGATGGAATATCTCCAAGATATTCACACGCTAATTATAGGTAGAGTCTGCCTTCATGGGCCGTCAAGACTCTGAGAGCATTGGAAGGCTCTTTCAAATGAAAGATTTCTATTTTATTCTTCAAGAATAGATAACAGAGTTTTGGGACAGTCCAGTCTCCTAGTCATCAAGCAAGTTTTGCCTGAAGGTGCTGGGCAAATGCAAACATCCTCCAGAGTAGGGGGGGACCAATATTTGGGGTATTTTTGGAAGAGGAGGCACAAACAGAAGTCCTTCACTGGCACCTCATAGCCATCCTGTAGTATCAGGATACAATTTTTAAGGCCTCTATTCCAGCGGACATGAAATTTGAAATTGCCCTGGCCATCACTCAATGCTATTAGGAAGCATATGGAAATGATAGGCAAATCATTGCAATGATGGTCACAATCAAGGTGATTGAGAGGACCATATCAAGGCCATACTATGTGCCACCCATTGAAGCATGGTTGGTGTTGCTGATGACCCCAAGTCGCAAGCAGTTGTCATAGCAAGACAATAGACATTCTCATGTGTTGCTCACATTTGGCAGAAAACTGCATGAGTCACAGTGGATCACGATACTCCTGTATCTCTTCAGCTTTCAGGAAAGATGAATCACAGTCTGCACCTGCCAGGCGCATAATGCTCTCATTTCTGAAGCTCATGTATCTTCCACTGGGGAGATGCTGGCTCCCTCCTCCCACTAGCAAGGACAAATATTCTCAGTATAAAGATTTGCATGCTGGTGGATGCTGCCTGCCCTCTGACCCCACAGGCCATGCAGCTGTGCTAATAGGATCCATGCAAGGACTTGAGCTGAGCCCTCCAGTTTTGAAGAAAAAAAGATCAGACATGCCTTTGTTCCAACTGCAAGACGGTGACCTAGCACGAATAGGCTGGGTGCTGCCATCCCTAATACCATCACCATCTGCTGCACACCTTACAGCTTGTGCAAGGACTCAGGGCAGCCCTTCCATATTGATTGGACGTGCCAAGAAAGAGCTCTCAGGATACATTCATGGAAACCATCCATCAGGAAGCCTGCTCATTCACCTTGATGGATTGGGGAAACCTCAAGATTGAAGTCAAAATTTCAGATGGGCATTTTTGTAGTGTGTGTGTCAGAGAAAAACAGTCAGAACGTCACAGGCACTCAATGGTCTGTTGCAGATGTAAAAAATAGAGAAAAAAATATGAGTAAAAAATATGAGAAATAGGACAAGTACAGAGTCAGCCTTCCCTCAGTTACTTTCAGGAAAGTAAAAAAGAGGTGACAGTGTGCAGGACAAAGAAGAGTGAAGAAAGAGAAGTTCCTAGGAAGGCAGAGATTGACCCACTACTTCATTAGGTACATGCTACCTAAGTGAGAAGAACAGCAGTCCCAGAATCACAGACTCACAGAATACTTGGGATCGGAAGGGACCTCTGGAGATCATCTGGTCCAGTCCCCCCTGCTTAAGCAGGGTCAGCTAGAGCAGGTTGCCCAGGACCATGTCCAGTTGGGTTTTGAGTATCTCCAAGGATGGAGACTCCACAGCCCCTCTGGGCAACCTGTTCCGGTGTTTAACCACCCTCACAGTAAAGAAGGGTTTTCTTGTGTTCAGGTGGAATTGCCTGTGTTTCAGTTTTTGCCCATTGCCTCTCAGTCCTTCTAAGCAGTTCTTATTTCTGAAAATGGTAGGGGAGATCAAGATGGGGAAGGTGTTTATAGTCCTAGCATGTGCAGTACTATATTGAATGTTATGACAGGCATCAGTGATCCAGACTGTGAAATAATTTGTTGTTAGGTGAAAGTGTCAGCTGGCTACTGAGACCCTTTCCTATGAGCACATAGCACCTTCTCTTGTGATGATAACGAAGGGCAGAATAAGTGAAGTACTTCTGTCCAAAAAAGCATTGTGTGGTGATGCTTAAAATGGTGATATGTGTCGATGCCGTCCCCAGCTACTCACACTGCTCCTGGATCATACCAAGAGAACCCTCTGAGCTACTGTCCTTTCTCTAACAATAGCCTGTAACAAATGCATGGAGTAAAAAATATGAGAAATAGGGCAAGTATAGTCAGTCTTCCGCAGTGAAGGCTGGGGAATGACAAATGTGCAGGTAGCAGAGTGGAGAAATGTATATGTCTATTAAGTGTAAGGTCAAAAAGTAAAATAAGTTAACAAGATCAAACCAAACCCCAGGATCTATAGGACTGATTTGCCCTGCTCAGACAAGAATGCTAGAGCTGTACTACTGACTCTCCAGTCAGTTTGATAACAATGACCAACATATTCCAAAAGACACTGAGGAGGTGAAAAACATGTTATTGGAGGACTACTTTTGCAATAATCGTAAACAGCAGTTTCTGGGAGCCAAGAACCGAGCTGACAACAAGCATTCCCATGTGTTTCAAGGATCTACTTCAAAACATAGCTACAGAAGAACCAGTCTGCAATAAATCAATCAAAAAAGGAGAAAAAAAAGAGAGGGGAAAAAAATCTGTAACAGTCATATTTATTTTTAAATGGGGACTACAAAAATGAGGGGGAGTTAATTAAAAAAATCTCTAGTAGCTAAAGTTGTAAGTTGTTTGTAAGCAGCACTAGAGGTATTTAAAGACAATATACTAGAAGCTCAAGACAAATGCATAACCCATCAAACAAACAAAAAACCTACCTCCAAAGGGATCAGAAAAAACTTAGTGTGGTTAAACAGTAAAGGAGTGTATTGGAAGTGAAAAACCTTTAGCAAATGGAATTTGTATCTACTCAAGAAAAATAGAAAAGAGTATAAGCCTTGGCAAGCTGAATATAAAACTGCAATAAGCCCAGCAGAAAAGATTTTGAAGAGCAACTTGTTAAAGGCATAGAAGCTAATAATAAAACACATCAGAAGCAGGAAGTCTACTAGTGAGTTAGTACAACCAATGGGTAATCAAAGTGTATAAAACACCATTCAGAAAGCACAAGGTCACTGCAGAAAATCTAAATGAATACATTGCATTAGTTTTCACTACAGCTGATCTATATGGGGAATGGGCCTGAGGAATAGCCTCAAACTGACTGGGCAATGATAGATATTTCAGAACAAAAGAGCAAGCTGAATATTAACAGTTTGCTAGGATGTCCAATATGAGATTGATGAATTAATAACTGAGTTGCATCCTATCTCTTGAATTATCTCCACAGCAGAGAAATGGGAGGACACAAACCCACTAGCAGTCTTTAAAATGGGCTTCAGGGTGATCATGTGAACTACTGGCCAGTAACACATAACCTGGCAGATTTGTAAAATTTTTTTAAAAAGACATGAGTAAATATGACATGCCTGGGAACCATCAACATAATTTCTGTGGAGAAAAGCTGTGCTTCATAAAGAGATCTTTGTGGATGTCAAAAAGAATGTGGAAAAAAGTGATCCAGTCTACACACTACACTTTTAGATTTCTAAAAAGCCTTTAGCATGATCCTTCACAAAATCCTCTTAAAGGAACTGAGCTGTCTGGGTAAGGGGAAAGGTCCTCCTATAAATTAATACTCAGTATAAGATAGGAAACAAAAGATAGGAATAAATGGTTAGTTCTCACAATGGAGAGRGAATACCCAAGAACCCATGTTGTTCAGCATATTTAAAAATGATCCAGTAAAGGAGATAAATAGAGAGGTAAAAAAGTCTGTGAACGATACAAAATTATGCAGGATACTTAAATCTAAAGCTGACTGTGAGGAGTTGCAGAAGGAGCTCATGGCACTGAATGAACAGGCAATAAAATGGAAGATGAAATTCAATGTTGATAAGTGCATATAGGGAAAAAATAACCCTAACTATACATACACAATGATGGGTTGTAAATAAGCTATTACCACTCAGAAAAGAGATCTTAGAAGTTCTCTGAAAACATCAGCTCAGTGCTCAGCAGCAGTCAAAAGGCAATAGAGCCATAGGAATTATTAGGAATGGAATAGAGAAGAAAACAGAAATCATTTTTATGCTACTATGTAAATGCATGCTGTGCTTGCATCTTGAATGCTGTGCACAGTTCCAGTCCCCCCAACTCAAAAAGATTATAGCAGGACTTGAAAAGATACAGAAGAAGGCAACATGGACAATTAGAAATACGGCCTGTCTGTTCCACAAGAATAGACTAAGCTGACTTAGACACAGGTAAGAAATGAGAAGGTGAATGGGTGAATAGGATGACACAGGATGACACAGGAATTATAGAAGTATCAGTGAAATCATTAGGCAACGAATTTAAATAAAAGGAGTTGTTTTTTTGTGTAGGACATGTAAATAAATTTTGGTCTCTTTGCCACAAGATGAGATTGAGGAGCAATGAATATTGATGGGAATTAGAAGTTTGGGGTTCAAAATAGCTCAAGGGGAGAAAGGCTTAGCCTCCAGCATCCCTAGTTCAGGATCAAATGCACCCACCTGCTTCAGACAGGACATAAAACAAACTCAGCACTGCTTGGCCTCCCTTGTGGACAAGCAGAGGTTAGTGTCCCTCCTAAATCTGGACCACAAGTAAACATAGATAGGAAAGCAGTGCTTTTCATCCCAAGTACAGAAGGCACGCCTATGAGGAACCCAGTGAATTTTAGACAAGTAGAAATTGCTGGAGAACGGCAGCCAAGACTGTTACCTGAGCTTTTGGGCACCATCCAGACCAGCAGGCTGTCTGGACCTTGCCTTTCATTCTTTGGAACAGTGCCACCATGGACAGGGAAATGAAACATGCTCAGAGCAAAGACCTTCGTCTTTTGAGTTAATACTGACAGCAGAAATAGGCTGCCATCCTACATGTAGTTTAGCTAACATACAGAGTAATTTAGACCTCCCTGTCTCATGTTTGAGAAAAGCAGAGGAAAACCAGCATGCAGATTCCTCTACATTTCCTGGATCTGGAGACAGTTAAGATCTGTTATTCTCAGACCCCTTCGTACCAGCTCTCTCTGCCACCCCACTTCTTCCTCTGCCCTCTCTGAGTCTCTGCTTCCTATCTAACCTTCCCCAAAGCACRCAGAATTATCTCCTCCTGTACTAACTGAGCCTATTTGTCATCCTCCAGGTCCACACAATCCCTCCCCCCCAAAAAATACAGACTACATCTTTTTCACAATGTCTGAGCATGAGGAGAATCAGCATTGACATCACAGGAGACCACATTAACAAGTATGTTTTACCATCAAATCTCTGACTCTTCTTCATATTTAAACAGATCAGAATTTTCCTTTGCACACAATCCTGTCTCCAACCCGAGCAGCAGCCTGACTAGAAAGATGTAGATGTGTATTGCCTGAACCTTCCCTTTTAAGATTTCATCTGTTCTTCTTAACCTGTTGGACCTCCTGCCAAAAACGGTACATGAAGCTGCACCAGAGTCAAAATATACATACAATTTCTCGACAAAGCTGGCAGTCTCAGGATACAAATAAGTAATGTAAAAAAAAACAAAAAAAGAAAAAGAGTGTGGATTTGCCTTTGCATGCTCCTGCTAGACTGTGTGCAGGCTCAGCTACTGTTTTGCAAGAATAGCTTTCATATATAATATAAGATCAGAGATCTCTGGGGATAAGTTACGCCTCATTACATTTTCAATACCATGATCCCCCTGAGACACTACCTTATAGTGTCTTGAATAGCCCTAGTGTTTAAGTTCAACAGTGCTGCCTGGTAGGCCACTTCACACATTTATGTTCTTTTGAATAGAAAAGTGTTTCCTCACATCTCCTTCAAATGTATTTTCTTTTTCTTTTTAATTTCCATTTTTACTTCCTTTGGCCTATTATCTGTACATGGCTGAAAATAATAACTTGGCTTGACATACTCCGTCCCTTTTAGACTTTAAACTTCCCCCTCACTCTCCCTAATTCTAGGCTACTGTAGATTTACGTTTTTTTATCCTGCATTCATAGCATAGTTCATTTCTCAGTAGTAATAGAACTGGTTTTCTCATCCCTCTTCTGAAGCATTACAAAATTCTTGTACTGCAGTGGCCAAAACCACAAAATAATAGTTCAGCAGTGAACACACTAGAATCATAGTATTTCACCCAAGTATTTTCTTTTTTTTCCTACATCATTCCTCGCCCTTCAAGAAGCTGGAAATATGCCTGTTTCCTATGGATATAATTTAAAAACAAATAAAACTTTTATGTCAGGAAATATAGTTTTGCACAGATATGCAAAAAAAAAAATAAAAATGTAGCGTCTATGAATGTGCATTTATATTGTAATTTTATGATCACATCCTACACCTATGTGGTGCTTTGGAGCTAACACAGACCATAAAAGGTGCATAAGGGCCCATTTTCCATTCCGTTGAAGCCTGTGATCGATGAGGTACCACGCTGGTCTCAGGAGCAAACAGAAATACAGTGAGCTCCCCGCTCCATCTCCTTCCCGCCCCCTTGGCAGCCTGACGTGCTGCCTATACAGCGTCCTAAACAGCCCGTGTGTCTGGGCACGGCTGCTGGCCGCTAAAGCTGCCGTGCACAGCCAAGCCTGCCGGCTTCACCGCGCTGCAAAGGGCTCCTGGCTCTCCGGCCCCGGCCGGCTCGCTGTCTAGCAGGATGACAAATCTGCTCTTGAACATAGTGCTGAAAGGATGGTGTAGACACACCCGGTGCATCTAGCCTTCCCCATTGCTGGGCCTAGACATTTCAGGGTTGTACCCCTGGTTTTGCAGAGAGCTGTGGGACATCTACAGCGAAGTTATGCTGAAGTCTTTAAAGACTTTAAATACCTCTGTTGAGATACCTTCTGACACCTGGAAATGGCTGCTATGATCACTGCTCACTACACTAACATTAATCACATTTTGTTGCCTTCTTCTCCCCTGTCTCTCTGTTCTCTCCATCTGTTGCCTCAGTTCCCAGATTATATCATAAACTCTTTTGGGGAAGAATTCATCTTTCCTGTGCACATTGCCTAGAGTTACAGGGTCCAAAATCCTTGAGTTCGATCACTGGTGAGTATGAATGACAAGAACAATCAATAGAGCTACATATATTTCAGGGAAAGTGTTTCTGCCTTGAGCTTGAAAGCATATTTGGGTAGTAGTTTGGATGGATTAATCACAAAAAAATGCAGTTTTGTACTATTCTGAAACTACACGTTAATTTAGTCAATAGTTCCAACTCAGCTAAAAACAAACACTGTTTTCAGATCATGTCAGTATGATTCATTTTGATTTTGATTCCTAAATGTTTTGCTTTTTCAGGCCAGATTAACCATAGCATTTAGATGTCTTTCATAAGGCCAGTAAGGACTGGATAAAGAAGTCTTATATGTGCTACTGTACTATTTAGGCAACCATTTAAACTGCCTCCCAGCCTGAATCAAAGCACTTAGAATGAGATCTCCCATCTACCTCCTTCATGATTAAATGTTAGTCCAGATTGAGATTGGGATTTTCTCAATCTCTTCAGTTTCATTTACTGTAAAATACTTACTCAGTGAAGCAAGCAATGGAGTGATTGTCCCCTTTCCACTGTTCTCCTACCCACATCATCAATTCATTGAAAATTCTGAAGATTTTAACTTTCAGAGCAGCACAAACAGAGAAATGTGTTTTTTGGTTTGTTTTAAGCGCTGAACGAAATGGAAAAAAATCACTTGACTGCAAAACACAAGGTATGCTTTAAAGGAGTATAACCCTCCCAAAATTAGGACCGTGCTCTCAAGAGTTATTAATCTATAGCCACAAAAAAATATATCTATAGATCCAGAACAGGTGTGAGATAGGGATATTATAGCTGGTAGGCCAAGTGGAATAGATGAGTTTTCATTGATGGTTTGAAAGGAGAGAGACCATTAATAACAAGGGAACGGGGTCTCTACTGAGATCATAGAAAATGAAGCRTGCCTACAACTTGCTAAGGCCTCTTGCTCCATTGTCAGTCAGCTTCATGGCATTCACGTAGAAAGGAAGAAAAAATATTTTTTTAACTTACACTTGGACTTAAAAAATGGTCTCAAGTCAATGCCTGTAATATGCTTCATAACTTGTTTGCTGCATAACACATGACAGTTGTGCGTTACAATAAAATCGCAGTTACACAGTAGGTCTCATCTTGCCTCCAAAAGCCCTGTAAACACAATACATTTCAAAAATGATTTGCTTCTATAAGGTCAGAGTCAGAAAGATGACTCTGTCAATGGAGAAAGTGTGAGGCTGCTATTGACCTCAATCTGAGGGCAGTAAAATGCATTTTCATTCTTCTTTTTAAAGTGGTGCATGTGAACAGTTTAAAAAAAAAAGTGAGGCAAGGTTTGCATGAAGGGGGGGGTGGTGGTATTGTTTTCTTTTGGGGTTCTTTCTTTGCTTTTTTTTAATATATCAAGTAGCTGAAGCAGTTAGAAAAAAATAAGTTCTCAAGCACACTAAACCTTTTCATATTTTGAACCAGAAACACCAAATTTCCAGCTAAATACATTGCTTTGAGTTTAACTTGATTTTATTAATCAATTAAAATCATTGAGAGAAAAACTGTTTGGTACCTGTGGAACAGGAAAAGGAGGGGCAATAATTGCTAAACATGATAAATTCAGATCAGTTGTTCTGAACTTATACTTAGCTTGAAGGTTGCTGATAATAAATGATATCACCTTTCCCTACAAAGCTTCACTTGCTCATATCCTGCAATCACCATGCCTACGACACTGTTACAGTAACTCAGCAAATGAATGAGACCCTTGTATCCACACAGCAGGTTCAGCAGAGGATGCTTCCCCAAGTGTCTCTCCATGCAGTGAAGGAGTCATTTCTCCAAGTGAGGGGATTTAACATTTCCATACTTAGCCAACTCCTTATGGAAAATCCTAGAAATTTAAAGAAGAGTCTTATCTTTTGGTACACTGTAAAGCATATATTGCTGATTATATCCTTCCTACAGAATCCTAAACAGAGCTGTAATAAGAATATTCTTTTCCATTCCAACCTGTAGAAGCCTTTTGATTTTGTCTCTCAAAGACATTAGTGTTTGACCATTTAGATAAGACTGTACCTAAGGTTGAAAATTAGCACTGATTGTAATTGTGCTTGTGACTTTAGATCTCAGAAGCTTCTGTAGTCATGTTGCATACCTTAATGGCCCATATACCAGGTGCTGTCCCAGCACCTCCTGCTCAAGCGGTTTCACCTTGCATGGGAGAGTGTGGAGTTCCCTGGGCCAACATAAGGGCAGGCAACTCTATGACCCAATGAGAGAACAGTTTTCTGGGAGAGACACACAGTTTCCTGTCTCTTCTTTAGTAATATATAAATATTTTATACACCTAGAACAAGATCCTACACAAAGCCCTCTCTGCAGCCAGAATTACAAAGCTGGAGTCTTGCAGTCTGGCATAGTAGGTGGTCTCTCTGCATCATGAAAGATTCTCAAGGCACAAAGAGTGTAAGTCTCCAATATTAGCATGTAGATGGAGATACCTGTGTACTGAACAGTTGGATTCATGTCATCATCTCATTTTACATAAGGCATTGAACTGTTCTCTCATTTTAATGCATTCAGTTACAACTGACAACCTCTAGGGAAAAGTCTTCAAACCCATTTGCTATAGAAGTCCCTGTGGAAGCCACAATCCTTGAAGAAATCACTTCATCATATCTCAGCTGTGTAACTCCAACTGCATGTGCAGATCCCACTACCAGCTTGTGACAAAAATCCAGTGAGTAGCATTAAAGACTAATGTAGTGAGTGAGTAGCATTCAAGATGATGACAGATATCAATGATTTTTCAAGCAAGAAGTGCTTATTCTCAGTCTCCTGCTGGGGATAACTCACTTGCTGTTCCTCTGCTTCCTCATTTTCCCCATCCCAATTAAAAAGCGAACCTGGTGCAAAAAGCAGTTGATGATTTTTTTTTTCCACTGACTAAATGAAAATGTGTTTAATTAGAGTATCCAGTACATGCCATACACAGGGCAGGAGCATCTGAGACAGCTGCTACAATAGCTCCATGTATTAACATTTCAAAAATTTCTAAAAGTGGGCAAATACACTTCAACAATTATTATTTAATAGAGAACTTCTTCAAATGCCAAATAAAGAGCAAATGGGAAAATCATATATTGTAACATGAGGGAGTAGTAGTACTTAGCCACAAATACAGACCAAAATCCCACAGTTCAGATGAAGAACCAAATCACATAACCCTGTTTCAGGAGTGTTTGAACTCACAGTTTTAAATAAAGCCATTAGAAGAATAGCAACATTACCTAGCATTTTACATCAAGGCGCAGGTCTCAGCTTGTTTTGCAAGTAGCATTAGGTCTATTTTAAATAGGAGGAAACTGTGTCTATATCACATTAGAGAAAGCAATGCAGAGCTTCTCAAGCTGCTGCCAGCTCAAGCCAAAAAGTACACATGATCAGATTTACTTACTTGAGAAAAACACCATGCACATGCAGCTCTGCAGCTTCCAGGTGCAAGCAAGCTCTGAGCAGAGTCATCCCCAGTGTTTCTGTACCATTTTCCTTAGCATTAGCTTTCTATGGCTAGCTCATGCAGATCCAGCTCAGGTATCGCTATATCTACCATGCAAACATGCCAATTGCAGTGAAGGCAACAGGCAGGCAGCAACCTCAAGGAAGATGTCACACTTGAACCAAGAAACCTCTGAGTCCAAAAAAATTACTCAGTACCATAAATGCCAAATCCTAAACCAAAATCTTGGTTTCCTCTGAGTTCAGATTAAGTTCTGTGAGCTCTAAGAGGCTGGTATCTGTCTGTGGCATAGCTGTGCAAGAAGATGCTGCTGGTTGACTCCAGCTGCCTCAAAGGACTGATGTGGTAATTAACACTAAGGACAGGGTATTTGTGAAGCAGGCAGCAGATGAGGAGATAGAGACTGCAGCTTAGCATAGAGCAGGCGTGGGAGAGGAAATGTATTTAAACTAAACTGCTGAATCTTCTGAGAGCTGTTTCCGCTTTTCTAGAAACTGCCACCACTGCTGAGTGAATTCATCAGCTGAGTGAATAATGGGAAAACCCTGAGAGGCTGAGGTACAACTGAGCCAAAACTACTTCCCATAAAGCCCTATTCAGTGCCTGTTTGTCTCATTTATTACTACATAAAATATCCTTCATGGGAAAGTGACTGACAATTATACTTTCTCCATATATCTTTGCACTCTGTATTGTCTTGACAAAAATAGGTAGCCTCTGTCTTCAGGCCCCTTCTTTCAAAACCACCTTCTTTCTTTTTTTTTCTTTTTTTTTTTTTTGATTACTTAGTGAAAGAAAACATCATTCTCCTGAATTTTTCACATTACTCTCTCTAAAGGGAGCTGCTTCTTAATTTTCCAAGCATCATCGGAAGTGATGTCAGCCTCAACTGGAGCATAAATGCAGGGCCACAGTATTACTGAAGCCACAGGTTTCAGTTTTCCAGAAAATGGGGACAAGCAGAAGAAGCCGATCAGAGAATGARCTGTCTCCCGTTGCCATAGAAATCACAAAGCGAGTGACCTCATCTTCTGATCTTGCTGCATGAGAAAGGAGAAGCCAGCAGAGGATTTCCAGGCCCACGAAGGGTGGACCAGGCCAGCCCATCATGATGCAGACAGTGAAATAGGTGCTATGATGCCTTCTGTTACTTCAATTTTTAAACCTCTGAGGGCAGCCCAGCCAGCAGACATTTTGTTCTCAGGATGGGAAACACAGGCACTTTTTGCTTTCTTATAATATCTTTCCCTTTTCTTTCTGTTGTTACTTGTGACCTGTTACTTGTGTTCAGTATTTCCACAAAGCTCTCTGTTTCGAACTTGCATTTCCAGTGGCTTTTTCCTATCTCTGATCTCTTCGTTTTAGAGTCTGCCTTGTCTACCTCGCTTGACTTTGTATGTTTTATTTTTCTTTCTGTTGAGAACAAAAGGTAAGTTGATGTACTAGACAAGTCACTGCACTAAGATTTAGGAGACTTGCAATAAATCTAGCTCAGGTCCTGAACTACAGTAAGTTATTTCATCCCCCTGATGTCTCCTCGTCTGTCCAACCGGAACTGCAACCTGGTCTGAGCAGGGACACACTTCCATTGCTTCTGTTTGTGCAGTCACTAGGAAAAGGTCTCGATGGCAGCTGCTGCCTGTAGGTACCACGCAATCAAATCAGACATACAGTCAAATGACAACCAGACAGGGCAGGGCTTTCCCTATGTAGCAGCTACTCGTTTCTTCAGACAACGCACATTTGAGAATTTCAAAGGAATGTAACACTTTCTATAAGATTTCAGCTTGACTCTCCCCAAAAAACCTCTCCTCCATTTTCCTTTTGCCTCTGGCCATGTCTACAACTCAACAGACACCCAAGCAGAGCCGATGGAGAAAAGTATAATACATATCAAATTAAATAGATCATGACTGTAAGCTTCAAAATTTTAAGGTCAAAAATTCATACTAACAAGTTGTAAGCAAACTCCTTCTCACTGCAGGGACCTACCAGCACTGCTGGATGCTTTTTTCAGGGGGAGAGATTTTGCAGGTGGCCTCTGAGAATGAGCTGATAGTCGCTATTGTAGCCATGACCATGATTAGCCCGGCACCAAGCACAAGCTAGCTGCACTTGGTTAATACACCAAGGTACTCAGCAAGGTTTATTATCTAGGACACGACCCAATACTTTGTTCATATGGATTCTAGTCAGCTTTGACTGCAGGAAGGACTTGTTTGCTTCCTCCTGCAAAATACAATACAAATACATTTCTGGCTACCATAGAAGAAGCTCATGGGTTGGTCCATGGTCATCTAATATGACAATACACCCTCAGTTTCAAGCAACAAAACAATGGGCATCTTGAAATGCAGAATTAAAAAAAAAAAGAAGAGGAAAAGAAGAAGAAAAAGAAAAAAGAGAAAACTAAGAGAAATTTTCCAATTAAATCATGTAAATGTGAAAGAAGTTAAATATTTAGATTTTTAAAGATACTTTCAAAACAACTCCCATGGCTATAGTAGAATCTGTACTAAAGGGCCTAGAATATATTAATTTTACAGAAGATTTCTTGGATTGAATGCACTACACATTTAAATAGGCTGTGACAAGTAATTCAGGAGTTTCACTGTACCATATGACATATTTTATTTTTTTATTACTACTGACATGTCAACAGATTTGAGGAAAACATTTTTTTTCAGTAAGCACAGCTGCTATCAATTTGGATAATGATAGTCCATCACCATTTTTTGTGTGTACAAACAAAGGGAGTGAATGTTCATGCAAAGCAGGGAGTCTGTATAATTCCCATTCACAAACCATTTGCAAACTGTACAGGGTCAAGACAAAATTATTATTTGAGTTGCTGGCCTCAGCAGTGCAGATGCTAAAATAGAATATTTTTCTGGTTTGGTAAATTTAATTTCTGTGTACTCTGTCCTCATGATATCATATACAAATAATAGAAAGACACCCTCCGATTTCCTGTCACAGTAACAGCATATCCTGCCAGCATAGCTATTCACTATATCTTTCCACTGTTCTACTTTTTATGCCCCCTCTATTTCCAACTTTCTCAATCTCTCCTCCCAAGATCAGTGATATTCCTGTACTATCATTGCTCATGGCTGCTGGTAAGCAAGTAGCCAGGTAAGCTAATTTTCTTTCTTTCTTTCTCTCCTCATTATTCTCTAGTGAGGGTTTAAGTGTGAGATTCTTCATCTATCTCCGTACTTGTAGGTAGTAAATTTTAAGGGTAATGGAAAGAAAATGTGAATATTTATGACACTTCCTCATTAGCACAATACTTGGACTGGGTTTCCCATGGCTCAATTGAATTACTTAAGCTTTATTTAAAAAGRCAATTGTTTATTTATGCAATTGCCTTGTGGAACTTCTGGCTAGTTAAAAATCTCACAGGTTGCAGTATTTGCAAGAAACACTGTCTTCCTCATTATTCATGTGCAGAAGGTATGCAATAATTATGTTACCTGAGAGCAAGGGTTTGGTCTTTTATGATAAATTACAGGCACATAGTTTTAGTCCATATTTTAGAGGAAATCTGATTTTTTTTTAATTTGTAAACTATTTTTTGGTGCAAAATTGCAGCAAATCCAAGATTTATATCAGATAAAGAATCTAATCTTCCAGCAGTCAGATTAACTCACCCTGACCTTCCTGCCACACCTTTCAGGACAAGATTCTAAGTGGAGAAGAAAAATCTCTCCCCTTTCTGATTTTGGGCTTACACTTTCTAAAACCAGACCTTGCACAACTGACTGTTTTAGCATTTTCAGTATAAAATGAGTGCAAATTGAGTATAAAAGAGAAGAGATTCAATCTGGCAATCCACTATGGTTGTGAATTACACCTCTGTCCTTTTTATTCTCTGATTCAAAATGTTTCCACCCAATTATTTTTTTCCATAGAGTGCTTCTACCACCGAAGTCACAGGTGACCTACCTAATAAACACCTATTTTTAACCATGCTGCACACAGTCTTTCTGACAAACAAACCCAGGAGAGAAGTCTCCAGTGTACCTTTCCTGCATGGGAAAAGTAGCCTACAACATATAAAATATTGTCACTTCTTCTAATGAAACATAACTCAGGCTACAACAAGACTCCAGGGACATAACTATACAGAATTGGAAGAGAGCTGAAGTTCTGAAGCACCTTCCTGTTCAGGTGACCATGTCATATAATCTCATTAAAAATGTAATAAATTTCATTATAAAATTATTTCACTTTTTTATTCTCATTGCTCCTGTGGGAAGGCTACTTTGGAACTTCATGTCTCTGGCGGTTAAAATCTTTCTGTTAATATCCAGATTAAATTTACTCAGGCCCTGTGAGAGCTTATTTGTCTTTTAAACAACTTTGGGCTTCAGCTGAAGTACTTTTTAGATTCTTTTTGGTGTGGACACAGTTGACGTAACCTTTATTTTGATCAACTATAGAACAGAAAAAATTCCAGATGGGGCTTCTTCATTGTTTTTTCCAATGTCAATATACTTCTCTGGAATACTTGGAAATGTTTATCCTAATCCATTCTAAGATTACATTTACCTTTTTGATGAACACACTGCTTATTCATGGTGATTCAGTCGTTTTAAATCAACCCATACACCTAGGACCTTTCTTTCATTTGCTGATTCTTGCTGATAGCTCTCCCGTTTAGGCAAAATTATTGCTGCAAGTTCCAGTAGACTTATAGCTGAAATTTACACTGTACACTTACCGCCAAGTCAGCCCATTTCTGTTACACAAAAGGTTTCAAGGTCAGATCTTTCTTCCTGAGAGATTTTTAATTTTCCTCTGTACTACCACACCTCTCTTTTTTTATCATCATCACTCCATTCCATTAACAACCTCCCAATTTTTTCAGACAACATTAGTCAAAATATTAAGTAAGGTGAATCTCMAGACCAGTCCATGGGAAACTCCAATAGCAAATTCTCTGAAGACCRGTAGGTTGTCTTTCAGCACAACCAAATGCCAGCTTCCCTTCTCCTTAACTAACTCAAAATTACTCTACTAAGCTCTCTCATTCAGTTTAACTAATAATGTACAAGTGGTACTTTTATCCAAACAAATTTTGACTGTCTGTAGGTTCCTTCTGATTTCTCTCTGGAGCAGCCCTTGSCTCTCCCATGGCTACCGAGGGAGGCTAGACAATTAGCTCTGAATAGATGTCTAATTTCTGGATGGATAAAGTTAAGTGAGATGAAGCTGATCCTATTATCAGAAATTGTGTTACCCCATTAAGAGAGCWCTCAGAGTGTATCCTTGTTGTCTATAAAAGCATACATCCTTCCCATGTATACAATAAGCCCTGCTTATGAAAGTGATTTTTCTATGGAGTGAGAAAAAAAATGGATTATTCTGTACTGTGTCACGTCCCAACCACTGGCAGCTCAACAAAGCAAATAGAAGTTGATGCCCTTCTTTGTCAAAGTGTGTAACAATAATTTAGAGAAAAATATATTTTTTTTCAAAAATAACTTTAAATTAAGACTACTTTTTTATGTCATYGGTCACAATAATGTTATTCTTTAGTTTTTCTGAAAAATTTTGGGGGACTGGGTACTCTGGTTTAAGCCATTACTGAAATTATTCTTGAAATATTTGTGTATATTGTTTATCCTTTGGGGATCAGTCAGGTTAAGTTAAAAATGTCAGAAAAATTAGTCTATTATTCTTTCCTCTAAGCCAAACAGCTTAAAACTTTTGGGAGATTTTTGTCATTAAATTGACATCTTTACAAACATCTCTACAATTTAGTATASAGAAAGGGCTTTCATACCTGCCATAAGGGAACCTCCGGCTACCTAAGAGGAAAACAAGCAAGGTATTGCGCGGACAGAAGCTAAAATTATGTCTAAGCAAAACTATTTATCATATTATGGTCATCTAAAGGCTTAGACACTCAAATTATTGGGATGATTGAATTATCATGCATCAACTATACCACAAGAGCTGCCCATGTGAATGCTCCTAGTCAGTAGTCAGTAGGAAGGGGGGGGATGGGGTTGTTTTGTTTTTTTACATAGCTAAGCCCAAAAGTGCAAGAAAGCAGCAAGAAATCTTTTTCCTCCAAGAGACAGCACTCAGACACTCTATCATATCTATGCTATGTATCTAATGAACCCAGTTGTATTATCTAACTCAGAAATACCAGCTGTGATCCCAAAGCTTAATTCTTTTTTTCTTCTATTCCTATTTCTGCAGGAATGTTTTCTTTAATGTCTGAAAGCATAACTGAAGAGYAGCTACTGAATATGAGCCAGGACAAAAATTTAAGAACTAATCATGACTTCATAAATTCACTTTATTCAAATAAAAGAATCACCTTGTTTTAAAAGATATTGAGAATCAATTCATTTCCATTGACCTTAAGACCTTGSAGAACTCAGTGCTACAGATCCAGACAAATAAGGTTTGGTTGTTCAAGCACATAAATGTGGATTTTACCTTTCAAACGTAAGTATTCATATTTCAATATGTTGGTCTAAATTCAAGGCATTGCTGGAAACAGGATTCCAAGGGTATTAATTCCAAAAGAGTAGCAGGATTCCCACTGCTACATCTAGTATTAAATAGACACTATTAGTGCTTTTACTGCTATTAGAAATAACTTTAGGCAGTATCAGGGTCTAAACTTGTCATGATCTGCCACCTCTACCCTTGCAGACTTTGCATCCTCAGATATTTCCGCATGCTACATACTGGAACGTGCAACACTTATTTTCCTGCTATAAAAACATCACTCTGATGGTTTGCAACACAGTCTTCATCTTTTTTCAGACACTTTGAAGCAGTGGTGCCCTGATGTTTTTTACTTGCTTGGGTCTCACCAAAAATTTGGTAGTAGACTTGTGTGTGCATATGTGTGTGTGTGCCTAATACAATGGAGGGTTAAGAGGAAAATACATGCAGAAAAAGAACAGTATATGTTAATTATTACTCCTTCAAGATAATACTAACAAGATAAGACTAGCTGTTATGGAAAACAGAAAAAAATGTTCATTAACTTGTGAACAGAAAAAGTTCATTAACTTTCTCCTGCACACCACCTTTCACACTTAGCCTGAGTTGTCACATACTTTTGCAAGTTTGGGGATAGCCAGCAAAATCTGCAAGAGCTATACAAATGTACAAGAACTCTGCAACGCATTTCCTGAACTTGTTTCTCAGAACAGTAAATCTGCTTTGATCAATGTCATCATAAAAAGGAGGACTGAAGCACACAGTGACACAGTGAGGTCTCACCAKTCACCTCTTGAATGAAATCTCAGAATAGTCAGGACCTTCTAACTTGTTCCTAAGCGTTGCTTTTTATGCTCAGCTCAAGTTGCCCCATGCCCATCTCTTCAAGCTTGGGAATAACCAGAGAAATGCCTCCTGAGGGCTACTGTGCAGACACATTGTGCTTYCTGTCTGGCGTACACATCCCATACTGGTTTGTTGTGTTTCTGGGCTTGATGCCAGTATGTGCACCATCTACTCTTAGCCCAAGAGGAAAAGAAGAGTCATAAAGCCCATACTAAAGSATATAGAGTTCTCTTGTATTTTCCCTTGTATTTGGCACCATAAATAGGTGCCAAAAGTGCTAAGGGAGTTTGAAAGCAATGGAGTTTTAACAAGGCAGAGGAAGCTCACATGATGGATTCCTAGGCTGTATCTAGGAATAGATCCAGCCTAAACAAAATAGGGTCGGGGATTCTTCTCTGCCTTGAGATACATTAGCGCAGATTGCCTATATCTGCACTATTGAAATATTTGCCCTAGGTTCCCTCTGGTCCATGTATGGTGCCCCAGTAGCTGTAGGGCAAAAATATCATTTTATATATGTGTATATGTGTGTATGTCTTGTGTGTGCTTTTAATCAGTTCAAAGCAGGGACAGCTCTTACCTTGGGGATAGTGGGATTATTTCTTTCTCATTTTTTTCTCTATGTTATTCAGAATATGAGTTTCCAAAGAGAAAGCTCTACAGAAGTGTGAAGCTGCCCTCTCTGAGGAAGCATTTGTCAGCTCAGATAATGTACCACAGAKATATTATTTCTAAGCCTGTCTAGCCTCTCCACACAGTGTTGAATGGTCGTGTGCAAGTACCAGTAGGGAGTTCATCCAAAATGCCTGTATTGTGAGTCTTTGCATAGTGTAGGCGCCCTATGCATACTAGTTTGTTTTTGTTCTAATGAAAAGACAACATAAAAAAGATGTAAGTGGTTGGAACAYGCATTCTGGGACGGTAACAGGGAGAGACTCTGACTGAGGGTAGGTAATAGCATCCACTTCTTGACTCCTAATTCCRTGTTACACTAACAGGCTCCCTCTCAACTCCCTCTAGAACTGGAATCACCTCTGAATTTGGCCTCATGTTTCAGAAGATAAACTACAGTTGCTCTGGGAATACGCCACTGGCTACCTGGGCAGAAAGTTCAAGTAAACTGTGAAATGATTGATTAAGTGAATGACGAAAAGAGCATAAGAAAAGGCCAGAAGAGGGGCAATGGGAGGTTTTACCTGCATAGATATACAGCAGAATGGAGCCTATAAAGTGAGAGAAATAAAGCTGGCGCTATACGGAGCCTGATGCCACGATAGATTTTCTGTGTKTGACCCTTCATGCTGCTCCAGGCACACCTCACACACAGCTGTCTTAGCAGTGGGGTGCAAGACCACCACCGTAAGTTGGCTGGGCTGCACCGCTAAGGCTGCTGCATGCATCTGTTCCTGGACTTACCCATTCTTTATCTGCTGTCTTTTGGTAGTGTAGAGAAGTCCAGCTAAAACCAGTTTTATTGAAGATTTCCAGAGCTTGAAGCTCTTTTTCGATGAACTGCCTTTTTATCTGTAGCATCCAGAGAGGAAGTTTTTATAGCAGAAGACATAGCCAGAGATTTGGGTTCTGCTGCTGTAACTATCCTGGATATAATATCCGACCTCAGCATGTCTCATTCTGTGATATTTGCTTCTTCTATAAAGCTCCCAGAAGAAAGTAAAGTAATCTACTGCAATCAACATCGGTGAAGTATTATGTTTCTGTGACACATTTTTAAAGAAATACAGAAGATGTTGGTAGGGCAGAGAATTGATAGCTTCTATTGGGTCAAATTGCAGCTAGTTTCATCATCCCCATTCATCCACACTAAAACATGAGACATGTGTGTCCTTTTGAAACCCTGCAGAACCAGTTAGTCTTCAGAATAATATTTTCTGTATAATGGGAAGGTCCAGGACTGAGACTTTCTTTTTAAATAATAATGAGAACAAAGCACAGATAAAAATCATCAACCCAACCCAGGCTCCTTCCTTAGATGCTATAAAGTGTTTTGAGACTGTTGAACCTATGACTAAATGCTTTGGAGCTGTATCTTATGCTCTGAGTTTACTCTTACTCATTATTCTTGAACATCTGTATTAGATACTTCCTGTTGATCATCACATGTTGATATCTACARGTTCACTTGGAGGCTGTTTCTAACATCTATGAGCCATTTTGACAAACACCAGCATGTCTTTAAAAATMTCTCTAAAAAGCCATCTAGCGCTAATTTGACTATTAAGTACAAAGAACAAAGAATCACTTTTGCAGACAGTGTCATGTACTAGGACAAACAAAAGGGACATAGAAAACAAGAGAATCACTGGTTACAAATTTAGCCTTAGGAAGGTCAGCAGAATAAAATCAAAACTACCTTCACTCCAGAAGATGTACCCAGCAATATTGGTTTTGGATCATGTAGCTATAGGGTTTTTTTCCTATTGACTTTTGTCTCAGATGTGATAATCTGCTATGCAAAGCTATAACTGTACTACACACAGTCGCATCCTGGGTTTTTTTCTTAGACTTAAAGACTACTGACAATAGGTCCTGCTTTCTACTCCCCTGTGTATGGGCTGCTGCCGACTACCAAGAGCTCCAGACTGGTAGTTTGTTGGCTATTTCTTGGGCCAAGTTCCAAATTTCAGTTTATTTTATTAACCGTTTCAATATTTCTCCCTTCCATCTGGCACAAGTGCTGATACCCTGATGTGGTCTTAATGGGTTTTGCAGCACCTAGGGCAATATAGTTTTTCTTTTTGGCAGTCAATGAGAACTATGGACTCTTTGCCCGCCTTTTCTTCTGCATGTCATATTAGTATAAGCTAGTGTAATTGACTGTAGCTGGCATATGTTGCCAATGTTGTTCAGCTGGCACAGTAAAGGGACTTCCTGAAGAAAAGAGAATTTTTCCACAGTGTTTTCAAGTCTGCCCATGTAAACTTATGATTGCCTGGAACCTACATGTTGGAGCAAGGCTCTGACCAACAGGCGAGCAGATCTCACACTGTTCTAACAGATGTAGAGGAGCAGAGRCTGCCAAGTGAATGCATTTGCATCAGTTGTGTTAACTGAAGGCATAATTTTCAGCTGAAAAGGCTACTTAGTTTAGATACCTTTATGCCTGGGACTGTTTTACTGCCTTTTAGTAGAAAAAATTTCTTAAAACTCAGCACCTGTGTAAACTTTGAGCTAGGCAATGTCTTGGAGTGGAACAGGGCATTATCATAGCAAAGGGCCTTTTCCCTTTTAAATGTGCCTTCCCTCTTCCCTCTTTTAATTCACCCCTGAAACTAACCAAGACAATCTTCTGCATTCCTGCCGAGCTTCATCTGATGAGGTCAGCAGACTTGTTCTCTGAGTTTTTTTCTGCACAACGGGCGTACTCACAATATAGTGTGAACCSCTGGTAAGGGTGATACTACACGGATTCTTAAAAAGAAAAGCATGTGTGTGCCAATTTGACTAGAATTCTCTGAACACATTGCTGGATTGTTAATGTAGGGGGAAAGGATAGCCGTATAATCTGTCTGGATTTCACAACTGCACTTGGTGTCACATGACACTACAGAGAGATTTCTTTGCTAAGTCAGAGAGCACATCACAAAGAGTAAATGCGCTGAATTGGATTAAAACCTTGCTTGTGAAGAAGAAGTGGTTGGTGCTGGAAAAGAGCGGACAATTCAGGATGACAAATAGTAATRACAGGGTTGCTGCAGCAAAGTGCAGTATTAATAACACTGACGATGATGCATATTAATAATAATACTTTGCACTTCTATAGCACTTTGTTTATTCAAAGTACTTTACAAGCATCTAATTAATCATTATCTAATTAAGAATGACTTTGAAAGGGGCTGGGGGGGCATATATGACAATATTTAAAATGTGCCTTTGTTTGATAATGGCACAAAATAGGAGGAGGGCAGCAGCCACAAAGGTGCAGAGCATAYGTATTCAAAATATTTTGGATAGATGAGGTTTATGGTCTGATAATTGGCTTATGCAGTTCAGCATAGAGAAGTATAAAGTAATGAGAGAAGGGAGGATCAAAACTATCCACAGAGACTATAGCCTAAAACGAAGCACAATACAAACCAAGAATAGACTTGGACGTGATAATGGATAATGCAGTAAATCACTCTCTACAGTGTTTGGCAGAAGCAGAAAAGGCCTTGGGATTTACACTGTATATATAATCAGTGTCTTTTTCTGTTRAATAGGGCAGTAAGTAATGAGAGTACATCAGGAATATTTTACACTTCTGGTCTCCTTAAGCCTAATTCCCTACTAATTTACCTGCCACAGCCCTCTTAAAGTCATCAAAATTACAGGGGCTGTAATTTGGCCTCTTATTGTTAGTGTGGATCTTACTGMCAAAGAAATTCAAGGCCTAACCAAGTTGCCATTTAGTTATAGGTCAAGTCCATGAGCAGAGAAAGAGGTCAGCATTTGCAGAAGCTGGTATCGGTGCCTTTGTCTTCTCTCACAGTGAACTGGGATTTATCCGGAAGAGCTGATGGGGCTCCATCAGCTCACATCCCTGTAATGCTGAGCAAATGCAGAAYTCTCTCCGTCTTATAAGATTATGATGAGGGGAAAGTTTTAGAAAAAGACATGATCATACATGAAGCCAGCAAGCAAAGATTACAGTTGATTAATGACTAYGTAAAATGATATTCAAAGCCACTGAAAACCAAATGATACTTAAGCTCTGCACATTAAATGGCTATCTTCCTCACTTTCACCCCCTCACACACACACARTGTTCCCTCAAATTCCTCAGAATATTGCAGGAACATTTGATATTTGGAGGAGACAGAATATCTAATGAGTATCAGCTGAATCAACTTTACTTGTTRCAGGAAGGACATTGCTGATAATGAAAAGGCAAAGCAAAGGCCATGCAAAATGATTAAGGGCCTGAGTGCRTAAGTTACGAAGGAAGACTGGCTGATAGTAGAGGGGAAAAAAAGGTRTCTTAGAAGTACATATAATTCTCAAGAGATCAGATTGACACCAGCAAGCTGATTAGAGTAGTAATTAATTCTTTGTATGAAGCTAATGTTTATGTTAAACTTGTGGAGGGGAAGTAGCTTTCTTTCACAGGAAAGCTTTCACAAGAAATCTTTYACAAGAGGAAACGCAAGCAGGATTTCTTGGCAGAGATGGTGGTAGAAAAGAAACTCATAGAAAAACCCGCAATCAAGTACGAGGCAAATTCTCTTCAACTTACTCAGAAGAGTAGCCCCACTTGAAATGAGTATGGCAGTTTGGTTTGCTGAGCGACAAGGATCCAATTTCTGAGGGAAAAAATGCATGATGTGTGTCAGTTTTCTTGTTACATTCTCCAACGATCCCACACTATTGCCAGTTAATTTAAACTTCTCGTCAAGTATGCAATTGAAGAATTTATACCCTGGAGAAGCMGTTATGTCAGGTGGCTCTTCCAACATTTGAAGTATTGTGTGGATATAATTACAGCTATCAAGGGACTCTCGTGTATCTTAAACTCAGTTTTCTCCCAGTAGTTTACAATTACTCTCATCTTAGCCRTTTGTACTTCTGTAGGGCATGGGTGGGAATGAAGTCTTAATGTACCGGGTTATATACAATAAAGGTTCTAGGTTCACTGGTTGGTTTTATTTATAACCAAACTTCTTCTGAATCACTGATCTCACTCCTACAGCTATATTTTTAATTMAGACTGAACAATTAATTTCCTTTCCAGAGGAATTTTGGGACAGCCCTGATTATCTTGGTGGTCCATTCCCTCTGCTGTTGTTGCCATGACAGGGTGCAAAGACTATAGGAATATCCACTCATATCTTCTAAACAACATATGCTACAAAACACCCCAAACCAGATTTAGAACCTTGAAAACAAAACACCATAATTCTGGAGAACTGGGAAACTCAGAGGAGGAGAACAGGAGAGATGAAGGGCATTGTCAAAACCCTTAAACTGAAATGCTCCCAGCAAGTTCGAGGAATTAGATCATGAACGATGTTAGGGAAGGATATAAAAACCTGAAATCAATGGTTTCAGGCTGATGTGAGACAAAATCAAACTGAAATCTAGTAATCAACTGGACTCTGAGAAAATGATCAAGCTACACTAAGAAGACAAGTCTACACATGCTGCAGTACTCAACTGTAACCATTGTCTGGTGCTTCAGAGAAGGAAATGATAGCCAAATTTTGCAAAAAAAGCAAGCAGGAAATAGAAGCTTTAAGGATGAATTTCATGTCTTTCCCTCATCCTCTACTCATATGAGAAAGTTCCATATTTTTGTAGAAACCATAAGAGAAGCAAGACTTGGAATCGAGACTTTGCCCAAACCTTCGGGCAAGGTTTTCTGAGACATKTCTTCAGCTGAACCAGAGCTGTCCTTACCTTGAACCTTTCACTCCATTTCCATCCTTGAATATTGGATTTTTCCTTCAACTTCTGTGAGCCACAATTCTTTTAAYTCTTCTTCCCATCTTTTTAAAAGGATAGGCAACATGGCTCCCTTAAAATCTTTTCCCCAAAATGAAATTGAATTCTTTTTCTTATTGAAAATTTATTTAGAAAAAAAAAAAAGTTGTAAAAAAATAGAAAAACAGTCTTACGACAGTGCCTCATTCTATTCATATCTTTGAACCTGTACATTTAATCTTTAGGAATATCTAAAACCGAAAAATCTCAGAATCCAAATCCTGCTGTAGAGGTAAAATACTTCTTTAAAAATCTCTAACAAGTTAGACACAGAAAAAAAAATTAACAAAAAGTCAGCAAGTTCCAATTCTTTAGATCCTTCTTTCATAGCAAATGGGTAGATTAAAGCAAAAATTCATGCAAGCATTTTAGAAAAAAAAAAGAGATAATGTCAAGTAAATGAATTTGAAGCTGTCATAGAAAATTTGATAATATGGTTTCTAGATGATTCATTTGGTAATGTGCAAAGTATGAATAGAGTCTCTCACCCAAGTGTGTGTCCACAAATTTGACATGCACCTGGCATGAAAGGACATTCTGACAGAACAACTTAAAGGTTCTCATCAAGAAGAATAAAATTAAATTAAATTAAAAAATACATAGCAATTACCACACTCAGAAATTCAGAGGGAGAAGAAAATACATTAACTTTTCCACTAGACAAGATCTTAGAAAAATATGACAACTTGTACTGTCTACCGTGCAGGCAATGCCGTTTATCAAATCCAGGTAAAATGATAGTGAAGCCGAGAAGTCAGACTTGCCTTTAACTTTTGTGTTATTTTATTAGACATCATGCATTTTGCATCGTTATTGGACCATGTCAAAAGCAAATTTGTCATTAAAATAGCTTTTCCACAACACAAAGAAAAGGAAGGGTTTGGACTGAGTGGTTCAGACATGGAGTCTAATATCCCAGAATCTAAACTTCTACAGAAGAGGATTTTAATGCACTTAATTGTAAAAGTGTCTTCCTTTCTATGGCAGCAATACAGTGACACAGGCAATCTATATTGTATTAGGATATTATGCCTGCTGTGCTTCAAGGCCAGGTCCTGTTTGGGATTATCATTTTAGCTGTTTGAAAACACAATGAGCTGAAASAAACAAGCTGTCAGCCCAGAAAGAGTCTCTCAAATGCTTTTATTATGTTACAGGAAAATGCAGGCCAACTTGTTTGTGTCTGTGCRTGCATATACATATAATGTGTTTGTTTGTTTAGGTGCATATATACATATAAATTATTTTCACCTACCTACAAAATACTTTTTTCCTGTCTTTTTCCTCTTTTTGTTCCCTAGTTTCAGTAAAATAASTCAAGTGCTAGACAATAAACAGCTTAGTTAAAAATATATATATGTAGGCCATTAATCTTAAGATTCAGCTAAACCTCTGTGGGTTTTCTTAAATTTCCTGAGGAATTTTTAAGACCTCATATTTTTAAGACCTCGAGTTCTAACTCTGTTCACTTAAGCCAGTCCAAGAAGAAAAGAGATAAATAATTCACTCCTCCATGTCCCTTCCCAGCCCTCCCACCYAGCTGAGGTAATAAAACTGGGGAAGGAGGAGACAGCAGTGCTGGAAGGAAGAAGCAGTGGTATTTTAAAAAGAATTTTCAAAGRGAAAGCACTATAGTGGCCATCATAGCTAGAAAAAAGAGAAAAAGAATGGCCTTCAAGCAGGAGATGCTAAGGATAAACCTTCAGAATAGATAAACAAATTCCTTCACCCCAAAACAATGAAGGAAAGAGGTCTAGAAAGAGGTCTAAGGTCTAGAGAGACAGAAAGTATACCTAACTAAACTAAATRGGACTGAGAAGGAGCCAGGTATCTGTAGCCTAGTTGCACCAGGAAAGATGGTGTCACTTCAACTGCAACACAACTGTACTGCCTCATTGCTGTAGCAAAAGAGATACATAGACAGAAGACCAATATTTAGATGCCTTAATGCTATTTACTGTGTGTTCAAGAAAGTGTAGTCAGACTGCTACCTTTGCCATCAATTTTGAATAGGGAGAAGARAAAGAACTTATCATTAACAACATATGATCTATTAAGGGTGGCATGGTTCAAATACAGAGCAATAGGCTGCAGCTAGCTCCAAGTTGTGTTAAGTATAACATAAAAACAATTTTCCATTTCTGTCCATTTATACAGTATCATGTGGCCTCTCTATTTGTCTTTCATCATTTTCTGTATATCATTCTTCTTTTCAAGGGGAATAAAAATACTGATTTAAGAACCTGATCTTGTACTGAAGTCTTGCAGTCTAGAGTCCAGCTCTTGAAGAAACTCTGCATTTATGCATTTGAGCATGTCATATTTTAAGGGGATTTCAATTTACTTTCATCATATGATCCCTTTTCATTCTTCACATACATACTGCATTCCTACTAGCTGCATGGAGTTAAAGCATGAGAGCAAAAGGAGAGAGAATTTGGCTTGAGGGAGAAAAATATGTTTCCAGTTTATATCTGAAATGAGAAAGAGTCAAAGTGACAGATACCAAGGTTGTCATGGATGCCAGGAGCTTTGGAGAAGAACGTTCTTGCATTAGCAGTGGCCAGAATTTGTGAAACAAGCTCCCAATTARCTTTTGGTTTTTCAAGAATCAGCATTTGTTTTCATAATATACATTGAAACAGGTAATTGAGCTGAAATTGAGAAGCTCTTTCAGAAGTTTGACTCCTTTAACTGTTTTACACAGTTGTGTTAGTGTCCCTCTGGCCCTCTGCTGAATCCAAACAACTGAGTTTCTTTGTTTATAAAATGCTACATGTGCCAAAAGATGCACTGTTTTGTTTTAATGCGACAAGTAGCAAATGGCAGTGCTCTGGGGAATTCCAAAGAAAAGSAAAACAAGCATGAAATGCTAATGTGCTTCTCCATTGCCTTTCCGGATTAGAGGGTCCTCCACAGATATTTTGACTGTTCTTTCACTGTAGCTAGTTTTGTTAGACTCCTAGAATAATAGACTCCTAGAATAATTTGGATTAGATGGGATGTCTGGAGATCTTCTCATACAGCTCCCCACTCAAAGGAAGGCCAGATTGGAGTAGGCTGATCAGCGCTTTGTCCAGTAGAGTATTGAGCATCTCTGAGTACAGAGATTCCACAACCTCTCTGGGCATCCTGTTCCCATCCTATTTGTCTACCCTTATGAAAATGTTATTCTTTGTATTAAATCAGAATTGCTGTGRTTACAACTTCCATCCTTTGCTGCTTGTCTTTTAACTGTGCTCCTCTGAAAAGAGCCTGGCTCCATCTTCTCTGTAGGTATTGGAAAACAGTAATTTGACCCCCACCATCACCCTTATTTTTCCCTTCTCCAGACTAAACAAATCAACTCAGTCAGCCTCATTTCACCTATCATATTCCACAGCCTCCTAATGATCTTAAAGGCCCTTCACTGGACACTTTCAAGTTTGTCAATATCTCTTTTAATGGGTGCTCAAAACCAATCACGGTCTTCTTTCTCATGGCCCATGTGTCAAGATGGCAGAAGGGCAGAAACATCCTGTAGTTAATAACTTTGAGCCTGTACCAGGCACCTGGATTTCTATCTCAGGGATAGATCTTAGGAGATATAGACATCCTGATATAAGAACCAGCTAAAGCTAAAATCACATTCAAAATGAGCTTCCATTATGAGAGCTGAGAGAGAGCAGCCCACAAACATGGCAGTTTTAGTTGCTCGTATCAGAGACCTTCATGGTGAAAACTTCCCTAATGTTTGAGCCAGGAGAGAAGAACAGMTAAGTAACTGAAGTTTGAACACTTAAATTGAATAAAGCAATAAAATATTGCCTAAATTGTACCAACTACTTAGATAGCTGCCCATACATGACGTTGCCTGAATGAAAAGTAAGCTAGTCCATAACAGGAGATTTGCAGTTTTGCAGTTCAACACKGGAGTTGCAGAACTACAGTGTTGTAAAGCAACCTATAGTCAGCTCTTGTTTTTAATAGAGATAGTCCTACACATGTACTACATGAACAGAGACCTAAACATGGGTAAATAAAATACCAAATGGTTGTGAGCATTTTTGCTATCAAAAGTCAGCTTATTGATAAAATGTTCCAGAAGATGAGGTTTTTGTCTCAGCTGAGTGACAAATGCCTTTATGTCCTTTTCCTATGATATTTTATTTTGTTCAGCAATTTCTCATCATGAAAATGTGAAAGGTCAGTGGCCCACCATTGCATAAAGGTAAATGTTAGAAAACACGACTTGCTTTGGATTTATAACAGTAGCCAGAATCTRTGATCTCTACATTATGTTCATTTTAAATCTGCTGACCAGTCTGCAGTTTTCTATCACTAGCAGCTAAATGTACTCTCAGTTAGAGCCTGCCCACACTGGCTTCTCCCAAACGTAATCCAGTGGCTGGCTACCTGTGTGTGTCAGGAGGGTGGGGGAGCGGTGAGGGCAGGCAGTGAAAACTGGACAGCTTTAGTACACTAGAGCATCCAAGCCTGAAGTCACAGTGTTTAACGGTTGGAATGGGATGGTCAAGAAAAATGCTATCACTTTCATTTGGAATCTGGGAACAAAGCCAACTCAGATAAAAAGAAAAAAAAATCTGACAACTGTGGCAGAGCACAGTGATAGCAATGCCGAGCAGGCCAAGATCCCGAATACTGTACTGCAAATGGAGCATGCTTATACTGTGCACCGGTGGTGCAAACAAGCAACCGGCTGGTGGCTAAGTGCAAATGATTGGTAGGTAGGCATTTCAGGGACTGCACCTACTACACGAGCCTCACATTCTCTCCAGGATGCCTGGAAGTAGTTAACTTCATTTCCAGTCATGATTTGCAAATTTTTTCAGATATGAACTTGAAAGGGATGCCCCATTTCCTCAGTGTGACCAACAAAAATCAAAGGACATACTTGAAAACCTAGAGTGCCTAGAGAGGTTGTTCCACATCAGATAGATACACTAATGTGGAGGTTCCTTTAACTGAGAGAAGCTGTGTAGGCAAACCTATGGCTGTTGCAAGAAAATCAATACATCCAGCCTTGACCCCAGCCAAATTCAGATTATTTACTAGTCTGTTGTACTGTCTTCCTTAGGAGCTTCCATGTGTCCCTATAGGAAGCTATTCCATTGTCACATAGACTTTCCTGCCACCCAATCTAAATTCCCCTTCCCTGATGTTGTATTTCACATTATATTCCTCAAAAGTATTCACAGCTGTGTCTCTGCTTGAATGCCATTTTGYAATTTCTCACCACATTTCTACCTTTTCAAGATTCCTCTGCAGTTTGGTCTGCTTCCTCCATGACATTGACAGTCACTGACTGATCTTTCTCCCTAAAGCTCCCTAAAAATATCACCGTGTTAACCAGTACACTCTTTAGCATTTGTCCCTAGAGCATCCCAATACATCCCACTCCCCAAGTGAATAYATGATCCTAGTTATAATTATCTTTAGCTTTCGGCTAGTTTCCTGCTCACAGGGCAATTTCTTAAGGGAAGCAAGGCGACTCTCAGTGACCACAGTCTGTTGATCTCCAGGTTGCTCTGCAATTTTCAGAAATGAGATTCATAACAAGAAAACAGATCTTGAATTACTTTATGATCTAAAGCGTTCAGGGAAGGAATATGATAAATACCAAGAAGCCAATGGCCAAGTTGAGTTCCTGCGATAAGACTGAAATACAGAAATCTGAGTCTTCAATATTAAGCTCTGAAAGATRCCAAACAAACTTCCAACAAAAGCACCAAGGGATGAAAAGTTACCCAAGATTTTATATTAAAGTTTCAAGAGATGTCATTTCAGTAGCACTGGAACATTTTTCATTGCAGACTTGGTGAGAAAAATATTGGCTCCTCTTTCTTGACCCTGCAATGCTTATGAACATATTTCATAGGACTTTAGAAAAAAATAAAGGTGTATGCTTAGGAGTTTTTTGCTCAGGATTTTGCTCAGATCTAAACTAATAAACTTCAAAAATCTACCAAAACCATTATATTTCAGYTATAGTAAACAGGTGGGAAAAACAGACATTTAGGACTAGCTGATCAGAAGGGAATGGGGCCAATATGTTAGAATATGTTAGCACAAGCTATTTGAGTATTACAGCAATAATAAATATTCCTATATACATGAAATATTCTACAAGACAAAACAATTTTTTTTTTAATATTCTGTTTGTCTGCAGGCTGGTTAGACTTCAAGTTCACTAAAGAAATAAAAACAAATATCCTATCCAAGATTTTTAGTTCCTAATGCAGAAGGCATTTCCTTCTGTGCTTTTGAGGTAAATTGTGGAAAACAGTTTGATTTGATGAGGAAACTTTCCACTGCTTGTTCCACCTTTAGAATAATTTGAGTTTTCTGTTTCAGTCTTTGGCACCTTAATGTTTGTATTAAATAATTTATTGCTACCTTATATATGTTCCTTCAAACTTCCACAATCTAAAGCTAATTCTTATTCAACATTAGTTTCACTGTCTACATTTAGGTGCAGTGCATTATGAAAAATCTTTCCCAGAATCTTCTATGTCCCAGTATGTAAGTCTGGGTAAGCATTTGGAAATGAGAAAGGCACTGTTTGCAGCCATTTTAAATTGAAGAACTTTGCTCGCCACTCGAGTTACATGTGCTAGTGTATTTCATTGTTTAGATTTCTTAATACAGAAATATTTAACAGTGTGATTCAGTGTTTGAACTATGACGGGTTATCTTTCAGATGGATTGCTGACTTAAATTTTATAACCTGCTTCTTCCCAGAATGTGATTCATTTAATCATAAGCCTAGTATTATTTTCTGATTCTGGAGCCAATTTAATAAACCATATAAGAACAGATTTAAGTTTAAGTATGAAAATGTTGAGCATATATTTAAGTGGTCCATTGTCTCAGGGCCTAAGTAAATCTCAATTCCTGATCTAAGATTTGCTTTTCATAAACATCTGTAAGCTTCAATTCGTACAATTGTTAGACTAAGAAGTTCAGCTACAAAAGTTACCAGCACAAGGAAATTCTATTTGAAAGTCAGCAATATGTTTGCTAATCATTTTTTTTCAGTATTTGCCCATGTCTGTTCAAATGTCTGGGTTGTGGTTTTTCATCTATTTCGGGAACATTTTAAGCAAGTCGTACAAAAATCTTCCTTTGTGTTAGTTTGGCATATTTCAGGAAGGCTGAAGATTTTTTTTTGCCTTCATACAGACTGTGGAGAGTTTAAATCACTTAAACTTCCTTCCAGGAGTCTCTGTTTTTCAAAGAGTTTATTCAGATGTAGCTCACATTTTGGGTATGTTGTGAGCAAAGATGCCTTTATTCATATAAATGCCTCTGCTTTTCCAGACCAGGGAAATCTTTAGCTGTTTATATTTCTTTTAAAATGAGTAGCTAGAGGCTTTCCATCCCAACATTACTTAATGAGCTGTGCTATGTCGTTGGCTTGCTAGAATACAAGCATCTTCAACATTAATTGGGGGTGGAAACAGCATATTATAGAAGCTTACATGGCAATCACAAAGCTTAATGATTTACATTTTGAAAATATGTCCTGGCTTCAGATTAAAATACAGGCATTAAATGATTTTGACCTTCAAAAGTATTATAATTTAATCTCAATATCCCACCACTGCATAATGAGGCCACTCTGCTCTAAAGACTCTCTAGTGACTGGCCCACCTTTCCATTTCCAGTGCTATGCTTGAGCGTAGGTAAAGCAGTCTCCTAACTGAGAGAGAAATGAAATGCAGAAGAAAACCAAATTAGCAAGTGCRAAACATTTGCTATTGAACAGGAAACACTTCCCTTTTAAAATGTACAAGTTGGCATAAGCGACATTTCTAATTCTCTTTGCCTTTGATTGGAGAGTTAATAAACAACAGAGAAGATCAGCAGAAAGCATTTATAGCGACTATACAAACAGGTTAATACCAGTAGCACCTATTCCTAACCATTAACATTTAACTTTGCTGCTTTTTTCTCTTAATTTACTATGAAAAGTGTAACTCCAAGCATACTGTTAATAAAATAAACCAAGATAGAGTACTACAGAAAGCTATTCACAAGGATTATCAGTTACACAGAAACCAGTGAGCTTTAGAAATGCCCATCTTATGAAAAGTTTGTTCTAGTCTGTTATGCAAAATGGCAAGACGACCTTATTTATTTTCTTTAAACCATTCCTTATTTCAAATGCATCTATCAAGACCTTCCTCACTCCTGTTTTCTCCAGCCTAAACAATCTCAATCCTTTTAATTTTTCCTTGCATAGGAGTCTTTGCCACGCTCTAATCATTTTGTCACTGATCTCTGTTTATTTCTGCTGTGTGTTTTTCATTAACATGATGATGAGACCACAATATCCGAGACGAGGGTAATTGTGTTGTGTACAGTGTCACTGCATTATCTTCAGTGTTGTTTTGTATCCCACTCCTGACCATACCACAGCATCAGGGACTGTGTTTTGGTTTCCCACCACCTCTCGCCTCCTCTGCTTGGTGCTTGGCCAACCCGGCCACCTCACCCCAGACTTGTCCCAGACCCACGGCAGATAACTCAGCTCCAGTGACCAGGGGAGCGACAAGGTAGCAAGGACATCTTGAGCAGGAGGAGAAAGGGGACTAAAAGGCATCAGGCCTCTTTGGGAAGGTGGGTAGTGGAGGGGGAGAGCAATGGTTTGCTGGAGGTGAAGGAAATCGGATAGGCACTAGGAGAAAACATGGTGACAGGAAAGATTTTTTGCAGCACTAGCTGTGAATCACAGGCCTACAGAAATGACGGGGGGGGAGGGCGTTATTTGTTAGGGAGATTGGAGTTTATTTTAAACCCATAATTACTTCAAATTATTCTTTTTTTCTATCGCAGTTGAAATTTAATTTGCCTTTGTAATACCTAAGCAAACACTTCAGAACACTGAATTCTTCATCCCTCTCCAGTGAAATAACTGTATCACTTTCAAGTGTTATCATCTTACATAGTTCATCCCCTTTCTAGTCCATTAATAACTGATATGTCAAACTATGCAGACCACTGTGTTGTTGAACAGGTATCTCTGTACTGAACAGTTGTCTTCTATTCCTTTACTGGTTTCTGGTCCCTAAGTTCAATTCACCTGTCATGTATTATGGCTACTGAATTTCCTTTGAGGCCTCCTTCAAGGGGTTGTGTAAGGCCTGTTCAAAGTCCAGATTAGTTATCACAGAATCACACAGAATCACAGAATGGTTGAGGTTGGAAGGGACCTCTGGAGATCATCTAGTCCAACCCCCCTGCTCAAGCAGGGTCACCT
>NW_020449208.1:129672-340576 GCF_003343035.1 Apteryx rowi | reverse complement strand
CCTGTTGCCAACACCAGCGGCGCAGCCAGTCGTTAACTTGGAAAGTCCGTCTCCTCCTCTCATCCATCCCCTTCATTGTCAGGATTGAGGAGAAGATGACCTGGGYTCCCAGACCCTTGACCACCATCCCCAGAGCTCTGAAATCCTGCTTGATTGTCTCCAGTTTGCCCTTGGTGTCATTAGTGCCCACACGGAAGAGTAGCAGCGGGTAATAGTCCGAAGCGTGGACAAGCCTTGGCAGTCTTTCCATGACGTCTCGCACGCAAGCCTCTGGCAGGCCACAAACCTCTCTAGACATGAGGTCAGGTTGGTAGATTCCGACTGCTAATAATAACTGCTTTCTTGTATCCATGGTTCTATTCAAATACTAAAAATTTCAAAAGATGATTTTCCTTTATGGCAGTCATATTTTTTCAGCTTTACCAATTGATACCAATCAGGGTGTTCTGTAAACAAAATAAATCCTCATTTATTGTTTGAACCATTTTTTCATACGGAAGAAAATCTCAAATCTACAATTTCTAGTACGTTTTTTAAAGGTGATTATACTTTCTGTCATCAAACTCCTCAGGTGTGGTTGATTAATTTAATGAGTGATTACATCTATTTTGACAGCAGCTCAGCCTTTGCTTCCTTAAATTCCTTCAGCATGTCATCCAGTCCTGATAACCTGTCACCATCCAGCACCTCTCCAGAACTTTAACCACGGCTACTATCTCCCCTTATGGATTGCAGAAGTTATTTTAGGATGCATATTTTTCCATCAGCCTCAGTGACAAAGACAGTTTGAAAGAAATAATTTAATTTCTTGACAGTGCTACCATATTTAAACACACTTGTTTATCACAGTGGATATCATAGTGGTTTGCAGGACTGGGGAGGAGGAAAGGAAGCAGAAATCCAAATCCGTTCTTCTTGAGAATTTGAAGATGTACTGGAACTGTAAAACGTTATTCATACTGATGAAGAAAACAGGGTAAGAGACTGTTTTCTTGCCCTGAGGCCAACTGGCAAAGACTGACTTCCTCCGCGTAGTGCTTGGCCATGGCACCCACATGCTGCTCAGTGGCTAAAGCTATAACAATTGCTTTGTGTACACATTTTTTCCAGTTTCAAATATCTGAAAAAATGTATGGTCTGTAKAGCTGTCTGGAGCAGCGCTTTCATACCCTCTGGTGTGGCACAGAAGCATACTGGGGTGCTTGTGTATGTGAAACCTGTAGGGACAGGGCTGAAAGGCACCATATGGTGGAGGGAGCCAAAACTGGGTGCTCAAATCATTGCAACAGGCTGTCATTTACAAGGGAGTGCAGTGTATCAGGATCTGACAAACTACAGCAGGCAAAGAGTGTGGTCAGTGTTGTAATTTGCAGTAGAGAAAAGGAAATACAAAGGACCAAAATGCCAACTACTTTTTTCTGTCTGATGTTGAAGGTAGAATATGGACTTCTTCATGACATTACTACAAGTCATCAATTAAATTTAGGACAATGTAAGGAGAATCTCTCATATTTTCATTTATTGTCATTTTTCCCATTGTCTTTTTAGTTCACATTTCTACTGTTCCTTTGTCATTTTTCATTATATTTTTCTCACTCATTCTATTATCAGAGCAATCTTGTATTTCAAAARGGAGAGGAGCTCTGCTTTGAAAGAGAAATTAACAGCTCCATGTGATGCTTCCAGTGCAGGATTTATGAGTAACAAGACTGCATTTAGTACTTCCATGGATAAAAGCAATGTGCTGCAAACCAACTTTCATCACATTTTTCAAACACCTGCTGAATTAGGCTCACTGATTTAGAGATGAATGTCCAAAAGAAACTTCTCTCATTTTAAGCAAGAGTTAAGCTGTCAAGCTAAAATACAACCTCTCCGCAGTCAGACTAAATTAAAAGATACTACAGCAATCCCAGAAAGTTAAGTAGATTTGAAGAGAAAAGAAAATATAGCATAAGTTAAGTTTTATAAAGCTTCATTGGTGCTCAACGTTTTCTTCTCTTTCTCCTCCTTCTTTCTTTATCCTTACAATAAAGGAAATCCTCTAACTATAGAACAAGATTTATCACAGATGACAAAACTATGAAAGGGGGCCATAATTTTTGACACTTCATTCCCATTCTCTGCTCATACTCCTAGCATAAAATTTCCAGACAAGTTTTGTAATGACCTAGCAGGTGCTGGTTGTACAGCTCCAGGTAGTGTCACTATTCGCACAACGTACTGATAGCTTTCCACTAAGACTTATAACATCACTTGAGTGACTTGCTGTGATTTGCAGTCTACCATTGCTTTATGTGTTTTTATAATAATGCTTCCTAAACACATTGCTGCCTCACCATCTGATAACTGAACCAATCCCCATAGGTGCATTATGGAGACTATTTCATGTTTAAATTATCGTGAAATATTGTCTCTTCTTATCTCCCAGATACATTATCCCCACAAATACTGTAAATGCTGTAGCAAAAGGTTTATCTGTTCTAATTAGCATGTATGGGAGAATGAAAACTTGCATAATTGCATTTTGTTCCTCCTGAGCATTTAACTCGTTATGTGTCCACTGGAAAAAAAAAAAGTCTGTAGCCAGGAAATTTTCAAGAATGGTGATCAGTTCGCATTATTAAAGGTTAAAAAAAGGGGTAGCAAGAGCTTATTAGCTCAGGTGATCTTTAGTAGGATACAGAATTTTGTACCTGCTATTCATGGATTCAGACACGGTTTAGGTTAGTGAAATCTGAAAGGTTTATCAGAATCACAGCTTTCGAGAACAAAAAATAGCTTTTGAGCAAATATTGTGACTTTACATTAAAATTACCTATTTATCCCTGCACTAAGAATGTCTTTTGTTTGATCAAAGTGTATCCCTCAGAAATGCATGCAGTTTGGTCTGAAGACTTCCAGTGAATCAGAGATCCAGAGAAACCAGCCTTGCCAAAAAATCATTTTTAAAAAAGAACCATGATTCCTTCTTATGTTTCCACAGTAGATTAAAAATCTTTGTTATATCAAGCATTCCCTTTTCATTGTTGTATTTTCACAGTACAGTCCCCTTCATAAACTCAGCAGGTCCCTTTTTTGAGGGTGTTTTATCATACTCTCCCATCATTTTTTATGGGTCTTTTTTACATTGTTTTAGTTTTTCAAAGCTGTTTTAAAACACAGACATGTCAGCCAGACACAGTATTCCAAGACTGGTCTTTTCAGTTCATTTGCCCAGGAAAAAAAACCTCCCTACTCCCAATCATTATTTCACTATTTAAGCTCAAAGAGTCACACTAGTCCTTTTTATGATAGTATGTTATTAAGTGTTTGTGTTGATTTCTTTGCTCCCTGTTAGCCTAGATGTCTTTTGAGTATCCTTGTTTTGCAGGAGACATGGTGTAGCTATACTTTAAGAATAAGGTCTAATTTATCCAAATTCTCCCAAGAACATGGCAGATACCAAGTACATCTAATTTCCTGGGCTGTCTGCTCCATAGGCAAATAAATTCACCAGAACTCTCCCTAGTTAGCTTGAAAGTCCCCAGGATAATTAACTTTTTTCACTCACACATGCTCAGATATGCCTGTTTTTTGGGAGATGAGTGCTTGTCCTAATTTATCCACCTAGCTTAGGTATGTGATAAAAGATTTACCTGAAGTTTAGACACAGACACATCTTCTTATTGTTCCAGTATACCATTTTCACAGCAGAATGCCATTATTCACTCTTTTTTTTACAGAATTTTGCCTAAACAGTTGTTCTCCATAACATATTTTTTGCAGGTGATTGTCACCTACATTAAATCCATACTAAAAATGGATGTTTATTATAAATCATAAAAAATCATATGAATCATATTTTACTGTATAAATAAATCATATTTTTACTGTATTACTGATTAATATAATACAGAACTATATTTATCACTTGCATTATGTTAATGCATTGTCTAACCGGGAATCAGGCCCCTATTGCGCTGGATGCCTGCCACATATTTAATAAAAAATGTAATTCCCTGCCCCAGAGAGATTACTTTATAAACATAGAGTTGGATAGAGCAAGTGGAAAAAAACAAAAGTAGAGAAGGCAATAGTGAAACAAACATTTTTCTTCTTGCAAAATTGTAACTGTTATACTACACAGTAATTTAAATCCGTTTTCCCATGTACCAAAGGCAATTTATTTTCTAGTTTCAATAACTATCTCTTTTCCCGTTAGTTAAAAATATTTATATCAATCTTATTTCATTTGATTTAATCATTTTTAAATCACTTCTACTGAAGTATAAAAAGCTGTTGAGCTCCTTTGTTTAAATATGAAACATAACAATAATCACTCTTTGGTATTATTGTAATTAGCAAGATCTCCTCATGGAGGATAACAAATGCATACTAACTCAGGACAATTAGAAAGATGCTAATAAATGCAACATCATGGTTCCTCCTAGAATGCAAACCTAGCGTCAATATGTAACCAAGTAATTTACAAAAGGAAAAAAAAACCTATATTTCTGGAACTTAAGCTGGGTGACTGGAATTTAAAGCTCTCATTGGGATGATTTCAGGAGACAAGGACACAGTCGGTATTAATACAGCTACATTTTGGTCCTTTCAGTTGATGCTAGACTGCGATGAAAATAAAAGTTCCTAATTATCAAAGAAATTGCAAAACTGATGAATCACAGAATTTGAAAGTAACAAGATAAATTCATAGCTACCAAAAAGTAGCAAAAATCCATGAACTTCCATGGAATTGCAATATCTTCTCCTAGCTATTAATGTTTATAATATATCTGACATTGAGTGTGAGATAACCTAATGAAAAGCTTGGAAATGAGATAGAAAAATACACATCCGTTGGGGTTTTGGAGGGGGGCAAATCTGTCTTTCTGTTTGCTTGTTTTTCCCAGAGATCAGCCTTGCCATTCAAGCACAATATAATGCTGGGGATGTCCCAGTCAGGAGAGCACCCATTCTCATAGAAGCTTAGCTGTCCCTTCTGTACTTTGAGACACTGTATACCACTCAGGAGGCAGTTCCTGAGACATCTTCTACAAACCAGTGAGGATCTGCTGTATGTCCCACAGAATCCAGTAAGAATCTTTCTGTGGACTCCAATATTCCTTGGATCAGACCATGAGAATTAATCCAGCTGGTGTTCTCCACAATCCTGCCAGTGAGGGGAAAGGGCCTGAGGAGGATCAAAGTCTGCGTGTAGTTACAGGGCTACAGTCTCAATGCGATCATGGAGATGTGGTAGGAGAGCTCACAGAACTGGAATGCTGCGACGATCCAGATTCTTTAGAAGGACAAGGCAGGAAGGCGAGGAGGGAGAGTTGCCCTTTACATGAGAGAGCAGCTGGAACACCTGGAGCTCTGCCTGGGGCCGAGTCAGTGGCAAGCTGAGAGTTTATGGGTCAGGATTAGCAGGTAGACCAATGTGGGTGACATTGCCATGGGTGTCTAGTGTAGACCACCTGATCAGAAAGAGGAAATAGTTGAGGCCTTCTTCAGACAAGTGGAAGAAGCTTCACTTTCACAGGCCCTGGTCCTCACAAGGGACTTCAACCATGACATCTGCTGGAGGGACAACACAGCAGGCACAAACAGTTCAGAAGGTTTCTAGAGTGCATTGATGACAACTTCCTAACACAGGTGATTGAGGAGCCCATGAGCAGAGACACTCTGCGTGGCCTCATATTTACAAACAAGGAAGGACTGGTAAGAGAGGTGAAAGCTGGGGGCAGCGCTGGCTGCAGCAACTATGAGATGGTGGAGGTCAAGATCCTGTGAAGAGGGAGCTGGGCAAAAAGCAGGATCACAACCCTGGAATTCAGGAGAGCAGAGTCAGGCCTGTTTGGAAGAATCCCATGGGAGATGGCCCTGGAGGGAAGAGAGGTCCAAGAGAGCTGACATATTCAAGGATCACCTCCTCCAAGCTCAAGAATGGTCCATCCCAACAAAGAGGAAATCAAACAAAAGCAGACTGGATGGACAAAGGAGTTTCTGACTAAACTCAAACATAAAGTGGAAGTATACAAGAGGCAAGAGCAGGGAAGAGAGAATAAGGAGGAATATAGAGACACTGTCCAAGCATGCAGGGATGGAGTTAGGAGACCTAAACCCATCTGGAGCTGAAACTGGCAAGGGACAAGAAAGGCAACGAGAAAGTCTTCTACAAGTACATAAGCAGCAAAAGGAAGGCTAGGGCAAATGTGGGCCTGCTGCTGAATAGGGCAGGTGCCCTAGTGACAAAGGACACAGAAAAGGTACAGGAACTGGATGCCTTCTTTGTCGCAGTCTTTATTGGTATGATCATCCTTCAGGAATCCCAAGCCCCTGAGAACAGAGAAGTCTAGAGCAATGAAGACTTACAAGACTTACCCTTGGTGGAGGARGATCAGGTTAATGAACACTTAAACAAACTGGACATACACAAGTCCATGGGCCCTGACGGGATGTTGTTTACCTGGACTTTAGAAAGGTTTTTGACACTGTCTCCCATAACATCCTCATAGGTAAGGTGGTGAAGTGTGGGCTAGGTAAGCAGTCAGTGAGGTGGACTGAAAACTGACAGAACTGCCAGGCTCAGAGGGTTGTGATAAATAGCACAAAGTCCAGCTGGAGGTCACTCACTAGTGGTGTCCCCCAGGGGTCAATACTGGGGCCAATACTGTGTCTTCATAAATGACCTGGATGAAGGGACAGAGTGCACCCTCAGCAAATTCACACATGATACAAAACTGGGAGGAGCTGCTGATACACCAGAGGGCTGTGCTGCCATTCAGAGAGAGCTGGACAGGCTGGAGAGATGGACAGAGGGGAACCTCATGAAGTTCAACAAAGGCAAGTGCAGGGTCCTGCACCTAGGGAGGAATAATCCCAGTCACCAGTACAGGCTGGCGGCTGACCTGCTGGAAAGCAGCTTTGCAGAGAAGGAGCTGGAAGTGCTGGTGGACACCRAGTTAAGCATGAGGCAGCAATGTGCCCTTGTGGCCAAGAAGGCCAAGGGTATCCTGGGGTGCATTAGGAAGAGTGTTGCCAGCAGGTCAAGGGAGGTGATCCTTCCACTTAGCATTGGTGAGGCCACATCTGTCTGGGTCCAGTTCTGGGCTCCCCAGTACAAGAAAGACATAGACATGCTGGAGTGAGTCAAGTGAAGGGCCACAAAGGTGACTGGAGAATCTGTCATCTGTCAAAGACTGAGAGAGCTGGCACTGTTCAGCCTGGAGAAGAGAAGGCTTGGGGGGATCTTGTCACAGTTTATAAACATCTGATGAGAGWGTGTCTAAAGAATGCAGCCAGACTCTTCTCAGTGGTGTCCAGTGAGTGGATGAGAGGCAATGGGCACAAACTGAAACACCGGAAATTCCACTTGAACAGAAGAAAACCCTTCCTCACTTTGAGGATGACAGAGCACTGGCACAGGTTGCCCAGAGAGGTTGTGGAGTATCCATATCTGGAGATGCTCAAAACCCAACTGGACATGATCCTGGGCCACCTACTCTAGCTCATCCTTCTGGAGCGAAGTGGGCTGGACAAGATGATCTCCAGAGATCCCTTTCAACCCCAATTATTCTGTGTTTCTGTGATGCTGTTTTAAAAATATGAGAGTTTAAATTCTCTCTTCTGTATGTGATTCCAAAGAAGCCCTATTCCATCAAAATATACCTGCTAAATTCAGCATCAGGCCCTCATTGACTAATCATATCCAAAGGGCAAGGACAATAATTTTGCTGGATTCCAAAATTAAGCCTTTGAGACCAAATTTGGCTGTCTTTCTCCATGAGAAGTCCCCATGGCTTTCAGTCCATCATCATGTCCAATACCCAAGACAAGCAATTAAGAACACAAAACAATTTAAGACTAAGATACAACTGCATTATACCTTTGAGATTCAGGCAAAATATTTGCTATTGTAGCTGCTTCCCATCTTGCCAAAATATTTGCTATCTCAGAGGCAGAATTTTTCAGATCTTCACTCAATGGCATCTATAAGGTAATCCCACTGGTGTCAAGCTGGCACCACAATAACAAGTGCTGCAGTACTCTGGGAATCCAGCATAGGACTGTAATAAACATGTAGTCCCAGAGCATTATAAATACAAGAGCTCCAGGTGGTGCTAGGAAATATGTACTTAGGTTTACAAATATAAGGCCTGATCCCACTATCTTCCCTCAGGTTAAAAAAAAAAATTCATTGAGATTTTTCATGTAATACAAAACATTTCTTAATCACAGTGGTATTTCTAATTACAAAGAGGAGTTAATCCTTATTTTTCATTAGCATCTTATAAATAACACAATGCTTGATTTTACAATCCCTTCTTACATTAAAGAGTCCCTCACTGTCAAAATAGTCCCAGTTATTTCTGTAAGAGTGTTTAGGGATTGATGTACTCCTTAATGTAAGACCTGCAGAACTGGGGCCATGCTAAAAGAAACTGGTAAGGGAGAAAATTCCTACCAACCTGTAGGAAGTCAGAGACATACACAGGGTAGCTTAGGATGGGGAAGTATCCAGGAGGTGAGGCAGCCCTGACTTTCTGTGCAACATRATACCTGAGGTGTCCAATCCATCAATTACTGCTATTTTTTATTTAAAAGCAATGAAAGAACCCTGCTTTCAGAAGTGGCACATGCAAATTTCAGGAAATGACTTATGCTTATTTGCATCTGTGGCTAAAGAGCAGTTTTGCCTGCAGGCTATAAAACCAGCCATTTGCATCTTGCTTAGGATCCCATCACTTTCTACCCACTGACAGACAGCCCTGGGAGAAGGTGTCCTTGAGTGTCAGAACAAACAGCAAGGTGGTCCTCCTCCTTTTGTGCCTCACCCGTAGGGAAGGAAGAGCTACGTGCAGAAATTAAAGGCACTAGGGAAGTTTCCAAAGAAAAAAAGAGTTCTAGAGTGGCCTCTGCTGTACTACTTCTCCTTCATTTTATACCAGCACCGATCAATGGACTCATTGCCTGCTGTAATTCCCTGCAGTCATTACTTTACAGGTGAGTAATTTATGTCTTTGTAAAGGGCTCTGGGATGTTTGATTATGTCAAAGGTGTTATTGAAGTTCAGATTGTAGTTGTATCCTAAATAGGACGAGATTACCACTGGGATTTATATCATTACTTTCACTAATTATTTACAACATGGTGCCAATCACACTGTAGGTGCGCTTGCAGTGAAAAAAGAGATGGTTCTGCATAGGTGAACACAAACCCCATTAGGCAATAAGCTATCCAAATCAGTGCATGGCATTGACCTCCAGTGGCAGAAGAAATGATAGGCAGGACAATTTCAAGGAAATCCAGAGCCAAAGGCATTAGACAGAGTCCTCAGTTGCAAGAGTTAATTTTCAGTGCACATATTTCTCAGTCCTCACCTGATCCAGGTTTCCTTTTTCATGACAGCCGGGGAGAGAGGGGGTAAGGAATGGGACAGACTGTTCCAGAGCCACAGCACTGGAGGGCGAATTAGGGAGGAAGTTAAGAATTACGTTGTAAATGTCTGCCTATGGGGAGAATTAAAGCAATTGTGGGTGGAAGTTTCCTGTTAAGCAGAAGGGCAAAAATCTCAGTGCCTCCCAGCTAAAGAGGCARAGAAAAAGGAAAATGAGACATGATTATTCCCCACAGGACTCAAGTTCTTATCCCTGCGGAGTCTTCAGTCAGAGTGGGAAAACTCATACTGCACAGTAATAGTTTTTCAACATGTCTCTAAGCGGGTTGGGTCCCCTGGGATTAGGAGCGTGACAGCATTCTTAGATCCAGCCCCAATGACAGAAACAGGGGAAAGCAGTAACATTTTCTCTTTAGTGGCAGATACTACAATGATGTAAGAACTTTTTTTCCCTCAGAGGGCTCACATTAGCATTTTTTCTCACTCATGTGAGTAAATCACGCCATTTAGTCACAGTCTATAGCAAGACACAAACATCCCCTTTCTGAGCTCTCACACCCTCACCTTCGCCCTTCCTATCTGATGAGAGCATCCCAACTTTGTTAAGTGAGCCACAAACTCCACTTCACTTGCTTCATTGGACCCTACGTGTCTTCTACTAGGCCTACACCTTTCTACTTTTAGGTATAAGCTTCTCTTTCTATTTTGATGGAGGGACAAATAAATTTTGATGGAGTACAAATAAATATTCAGAGACACCCTCAGCAGTAGTACAATCACTGGGGACAGATTCACAAAGTGACTTGAGCATTATCACACCAACACTGTGTTATTTAAGTCAGGCACTGTGCTGTTAGACTCACCAGAGCTTAAGAAATTCTTTAATCTTCCCTTTCATTATTTAGCAAATAATCATATGATATTTGGTAGCTCATGATTCACAGAAAACAAATCCCTCCAATGTTTGGGGGGGGGGGGGAGGAATTGTATTGTGTTTATTCTGCACATTGCCTAGCCTCTGTTTCTGATTGTAAGAACATGTTTCAAGGGATTAGTAACTGGATTTGGAAGAATTATGGTTTCAACTTTCTGACTGAAGAAAAATGAAACCTTCTAGCCTATTAAAAACTGGAGGGTAATATAGAATGTATAAGGCAGAACTTATATGCCAAAATGTAACTGCAGAGGATATGGGAGATTATGGCATTGTCGGTGTGAAGAATCCATGCCTCAGTTTGCTTACCTGACTTGTTACCTGACTCTCAGGGATTACATCTGCCCAGACACCTTTGCTAGGCATCAGGAACAGACGATTAATGGACTAGCATGTGCACCTATGCATATACAGGATGAGTGAGTAGAATACCGAGAATCATGCTGTCCGATCAATATAGTGGACATGTTTTGAAAAGAAGTAGCTGAACCAAAGAGCTAACCCCCAATACAGATAAACATACAGATTCATTCACCCACACTGTGCTATAAGAAAAAGAAGTTATATAGTTATATTCAAAACTAGCGTGGAGCACAGCGGACTTTTGATAATACTTTCCAACAAATCTTCCTTACTTTCCCTACCAACCTATGTTGTCACACACTTTAGGCAGAATGCCTTAATTTCTGCCCTACAATTAGGGAAATATGCTTTGGGAAACCATTAAATTCTAGGTTGGAATGTAAAATGCCTAGACAATATCCTTAGAAGGCCAAGAACCCAGGAGTTAAGAATAAAATAACCAAACCCAGCATATAAGATGAATGTGTTTTTAAGGCTTGCTGCAGCTAAGCAACAGTGAAATGCAGAGAAAGAGAAGCATGCTGTTGGTTTTCCAGGAAGGACAATGCATTGACCAAATATGTTTATCTTGGCCATCCGATCTGAGTACTGGTTATTATTTGACAAATAAATATCAGCTTATTTGGGAAAAGGTATGTCCATTGCTATAAATTGTACCTGGGTGCACTAATGAGCCTGAAGGCTGAGACTTCTTCCAGAGTCCAAGGGAAAATCTCAGTCAAAATAAAAGACACAAACAAGGGAAACAGAGATGAAGGAGCCACCAGGATGCAGACAGGGAGAAAGGAAGAGGGTTTGCATGGGAGTAAGTTGATACCTCTCCACCAAGTTCTGAGCTATGCCTGGGACTGGTTCCAAGAGAGTACCAGGACATGAAGAGTAGAGCTTGGTGGGAGTAGGGGGGAAAGGGGAAAGAAAGCTTTGATAAATTATTGATCATTAGTCAAAATAAACAGTGATTTCAAAAGATATACTTTATTATTAAACCTTATAAAATCCATGCATCAATTTTCTGCCAAGATCATGTGTCCTTAAACTATTCAGAATTTTTTCGGAGCTGAATATCTCAAAAAGATCATGGTTAAGCAGCTTTGACATACAGGGTCCAAAAAACATCCCAGAGGCCTCAGAAAGTAGAAGAGAGAAAAAAACTAGAAGAATGAAGTGCTTCAGGAGGGCTGGCTCAAGAGACAACAGGTAGAGAAAACTCAGGAAAGCTAGAAGTGCATTGGCACATAAACACAGCAGCTTGCTGAACTAACAGTACCAAAGTTGTGTAACTAGTGTAAAGTTGGCAATATTCTTGGTTAAATGATTAAAAAGAAATTAAACCCGAACAACCCCAATTATAAAGCCTTGAAAAGATGTATTCTTCCTCCTCTCCCATGGTCATTTCTATTGCTACATTTGTTGAAAGTAAAATATTTTTTGTTATTGAAGCACTTCCTCCCAGAAAAGCTGAATTTAAAAAATCAGAAACAAAAATTATATATAACCCCCAAAAAATCAGTAGTTAAATTCTAGAATTGGCCAGAGGTACTGGATTACATTGCTATTTCCCAAGTAATGGTGGCAAAAATTTATGCTTGTGTGTTTGACTTAAGAGAAAAAACAGCAAATTCACGGTGTCTATGAGAGAATCACATATCCAAGATTCATTGCTTTCTTCATTAGCCAGACATGGGCTATGTCTACACAGCATTTTCCTGGCAGAAGCCAGCTCATTCTACCCACCCGCCGAGCCAGCTCCAGGTCAGGAGACAGAAGGTACATCTATCATGCAATCGCGCCGGAGACGATATACCCTGCCTCCCTGCAGGCCTTATCAGCCCGAGCACACCCCACCTCAAACGCGGCTGCACAACTGCATCCAGGCACGAGCAGAGATCATTCATGTCCTCCTGCAAAATGCCACCTCGACGTATGCACGGATGTCCGTACTGAGGCCCCCATGCAGGAAGATAACAAGCCCTGGGCAACTGGCAGCAGCCTCGGTCAGAGGCTGGGGGAGGGGAGTTTGGGGGACTGATTTAGGATTTCAGGCAGTGTAGATGAGCCRTGAGATTTTGTGTTGCTGGACTCCGTTGCTGGCCTGGACAAAGAGGAGTTTGCCTGAAGCTAGCAGCATTGCTGGAGGAAAAAGTCTGGCCAGCTGGCATAGCACTTGGATATATAAATGCTTTCTAGCTGGCCCTTCAGTGCTTATACAGATCTGACAGGGAGGCATGGAGGAATGATTGGGGAGCCAAAAAAGCAAGACTGGAATTTTGATACCATTGCTTGCAAGACATTGCCACAACTGGAAACATCAGATCGCTCTCAAATGCTGAAAGTAATGGGCTGAAAGAATTTATAGCTGCAGTGATGCTTCTCAGCATCATTTGCTGTTCCACTCCAACCAGGTGGACTGCACACAGGGCAATCATGGTAAAAAAACTCACATATTCATAGAGCTGTGCTTGTAAAGGATAATTATTTCATAGTCAAAAGCTGTTTCTATGCCCGTATTAGAAGGCTAGGTAACAAACAAGAAGAGTTGGAGGTGATCATGAATTATCATTATGATTCAGAGTCACAGAACCTTGAATGTTTATAGATTAGCAGAGAAAAATTACTGATGGACACACATTCACACCCAGCCTCCCTAAACACCTCTCCTGAGGGTGTAGAAAGAAAGTCTGCTTTATGATGGGTGACTTTAACTTAGTGGATATCTGCTGGACAACTGATTCAGTTTGTTACTGAAAAGGAAAGGTGGGAGTCATATGCCATAACATAGGTGTCTAAAAGTCTGTAGCCTTAAGTCTAAACTAGGTACCTTGGGGGAGAGAGAAACAATTCCAGTGGGCAGTTCACCCCATCCTAAAACAGATGTCTAAGATAAATCAGTTGAATCACCCCTAAGGAGTGCTCATTTCTCTCCATAGAAAATCTCAGAAGGGTTAGCTGGAATGTAGGTGTCTAATTCTGAGACTTCTAAAGATGGTAAATAAAGCCCACTCATGGTTTCTAAAATGATTCTGTGGGATCGGAAAGTTTTTAGAACAAGAAGGCTCCTGTTTTAAATGGAAATTTGAAGTATCAATAAATTACACACAACATGGGAAAGTGGTAAGTAAATGAATGGTGTGCTATTTAAAAATATAGGTGACTCCTGAGATGGCTGATCGAAAGAATTTAGTTCTRGAAAAGCTAGGGTTTCAGAGAATAAGAATGAATGTTTTCTGTATTAGGAAGAAGGGTCATCTAAGGTCAGCTGTAAGTCTTGGTTCAGGAGAGGTATACAGAATAATTCTAAGCAGTGATATGCGAAAGGTAAACATTTTCTATAAATATTGCTTGATATTTGAAACAAAGAAGTGTTACATACTATTTCCATCTGATCATTATATCACAAGAAGGGTATGAGATAACATTTGGTAAAACTAAAAAGTTTTAGATTAACACATTCTAATAATTTACACCCAAACATTTTTTAAAAGGGCTGAACAGTGTTCTTAATCACATATTTTAATTTTTAACAAATCTTAGAGAGCTGGGATATTGAAATGGCTTGGAAGACTGCCAAAGTAATTCCAATATTTAATAAGGCTAAAAGAGATAACCTAGGGAACTGCAGAAAGATTAGCCTGACGTGTATCCCAGAAAAAATAATGGAACAGTTAAATCAGGATTCTATCAACAAACAGTGGCTAAACTTATAATTAATGCCAGTCAACACAGTTTTGTAGAAAATAAATCTTGTCAAACAAATTATTGTCTTTTTATGACAGGATTACAGGTTCTATTGATAAAGGTGATTGTGTTGGCATAGCATTCTTCATTTTTAACAAGGCATTTGACTTAGTGCCATATAGCACTTGAGTTTCAAAACAAACTTGCAATAAACAGAATTAACAATGTGTATATTAGAATAAAAAAACTCACAGTTCAGAAATTAGTAATAAATAAATCTGCGAGCACAGCTGCTTCTACAAGATTCCCCCCAAATAGTTTTTGTTCCATATATATATGTAATAATATATGCCTACAAAGATATATATACACATATATACACACATATGTGTGGGTGCGTGTGTATGTGTGTATATATATATACATATACATAATCAATGAACTAGAGTGAGCATATGCCCAAAGCATAGCAGAGCAGTAAATAACAATGATGGATTTCTACTGCAGAACGCTCTGAAATGTCTCCTTAAACAGCTACATTCCAGCAAAACAGGTTTTAAGACACCTGGATGCCAAACAACACATCTGGGGATCAGGAATGTAAATTATAGGTACAGAATGAGAGACTCCCTCTTGGAAAGCAGTAACTCAGGAAAGGACTTGAGAGTCATTGTAGATGATCAAAATAAACTCTCAAAGTTGTGCTTTGACTAACTGGCTAATATGATCCTTGGCTTTATAAAAGGTGATAATCAAATAGAAGTAGGGAAGTGTTACTGCCTCTCTGCTTTACTTTGCTTTGCTTTGATAAGACTGCTGCTAGAGTAAGAGGCACCTAGTTCCAGAGTCAGCTCTTCAAGAGGGTCACAGGAATCACAGAGAAAGTTGAAAACAATCCAGAGATTGGAAAACAAATCTAAAGATGTGAGGCTTAAGGAGCTCAACTTAATTTATCAAAGAGAAGGTTGAAAGCTGACTTGACCCACGCATATAGATCCTGGCACACAGAAAACCTATCCAGTAGGGTTGGCTTCCAACCTGCTGACAGAGGCGTAACAAGACATAATTCCTGGAAGCTGCAGTTGGAAAATTTAACCTTGAGATAAGGCACAACATGGAAAATTGTACTTTATGAGAAGAGGTGGCCACTCACCATCAGTCTGAGGTGTTAAGATGAGTTCAGATAGATTTCTGAAATAGATGTTATAATTCAGCTTTTGGGAGAAATTAGACTGCCAGTGTGAGGAGGGATTTGAGCTGGATGGCAATGGGCTGCCCTTCTGGCCTTGGGATCTGTCAAACCATGAACACTGTCTTCTCTACCTTCATTATTTATGTGCCGCAAGATGACTAGAATTACCTGCATTACTTGGCAAGATCGTCACATTAGTAGATAAGCACTAAGACAGTGACTGTGCTCAAATAAACCTCAAGGTGTCAGCCAACTGCCCGATGTGATCAGGAATAATTTACTTACAACACTGACCTGGTTTAATCTCTTTGCAAGGGGTGGAATAGGGGTTATTTGGAAAGGGGATCGTTTGGGGGTTTTTGGCGTGTTCTCTTTTTTTTTAAACAGGAAAACTGTTACTTTTCTTTGTAAAACTCCACTAAGTACAAGCCACCCATTTTCTTCACTCATCTGCTCATTCCTTCTAGGGCATTCAGCTCCTCCTGAAACTCATAGGGCTTTTGGAACATTAGGTAAATGCTTATGTGTTTAAGTGTTCTTAAATATGCTTAACAAGTATAAGTACACCTAAGTGTACTTCTCTCACTTATGGCTGTTACTTACGGCAGTTCCTCCAGACTCCCTCTGCCAGCGCGGTGCCTATCTGCCTCCTTTTGTTGCCTGCATGCTCCCTATTTGACATGCCCTATCCTGGCTAAAATGTCTCCACAAAACCCACCTTAGAGATTTATGGCATAATCATCTCCCTTTCTTACCTATGGAAAGTGAACATATAAATGTTATGCTGCAAATCCCATGGTTTAGTGAATTAAAAGTAAAACTATAGTAAGTTTATTTTTCTAAAATTTGGAAGTGAAAATTTACTGTAGGGTCTTGCAATTGGGATTTTATCTTCACATCCATCACCAGCAGCCATACAGGACAAGCAGGCTAAACTGGGCTCCAGCGGGCATCTCCGTGGTTCGCAGGCGATGCCTGCAGAGACACCCATGCAGAACCTGTGTTTTCCATGTGCCAGCACAGGTGCCATGTGGCTGGAATACCGCTTACATTAGCAGAAAAGAGATTCCACCCGTCATCTCTCGGTTGGCTCTGAAAGACTAATAGGCAATAAAACATTTTTTTTTAGACACTCTAGTAAGCAGACATGACTCTAAATACACACAGCAGGCAGAAGCATTGGGTAGGAAGGTGCCATTTTCAGTCATTCTTCAGAGAAGCACCATCTGTTACAACATATGCAAGTGCAGTTACACATCCGGTTATAGGAGGTGATAAGGGTAATTATCTACCTGAGAAGCGTGATTTCTGTCTGATAGGCTCCTTTCTCCAAACTTCAGCCTTTACCATCAGAGACAGTCTCTGAAAAGGGGGGAAATGCTATCATTACTGTGCTATGTTTTTCTGTCTCCCCCTAATGGAAAAGGAGACTCAAACCTCTTGCTCTGTACTGGCATAAAGGTCTATTGGAGCAGGTGGTTTTCTACATATAGACCAGAAAGGTTCATTTCAAAAATCCCTAATAACTAGAACAATTTGAGAGCAGTAGAAATTCAAAATGGGGCTAGACCAGCAAAAAGAAAATGAATATACAAAATTTGCACATAAAAATTTAATGAGTCCGGGCTTCCAGTTTCCTTTATTTAAATATTTTGGCAGATACATTATTAACACTAACCTCATTTTCCTAGCTGAAAATTAACATAAACAGAAACACAAAAATTATGATGTGCCAAAAAAAAAGAGAGAGAGGGAGAGAGTTATGGCTTGGAGACCCCTTCTTTGTATGGAAACACTAGATTCTAATATAATTCAAAAAAAATCTAGTTTTCTGCAGCTTGACAAGTCTCTCTAAAAATTATTTCCTCACTGATTACAGAAGCAGACAATTGATGCCCAAACAATCAAAGAAGGTTGTATTGTCAGCATGTTAATCATAGTGTTTCTTAGCAACCATATTTTATTTACAAGTAACAATACTTCTTCAGAAGCCTGCCACATTTAATGGCAAGTAGCTGTGGGGGCAGGGCAGGAAAATATATGTGCAGCTAACACCTTTGATGATAAGCAGTTTGCGAAGAGGATAGCGAAATGCTTTTGCTGGTAACCAGGCACTGACTATATTAGATAAAGAAACATCCAGGAATGGAAGAGGTGGGACGAGGGTTAGTAACAAACATCAGCCCTGGTGGCCTACTGCACTCGCACTGGTTGGTGCTTTTGCCCAGCTACAGAAGATGAGGGCCAAGCTTCACGTTTCCACTTGTGTGGGCCTGCGGGTACCGCTCTACTAGTCTCGAGGCATCCCCTTGATGCTGTGAATTTTTCACAAATTCTGAGAGACTTTCAAGACCTCCGCAGGCAGCCAAGGAGTTTTGCGATGACAACCTTTATGCCTGTTTACTCAGGGAGCTCCCACAAATTCCCAAGGGCCAGGCTCCTCTCCAAGTACTTTCTTCTCCACGGAAGCCGGGGTGACAGCTCTGCATCTTCTGTGCTCCCACATCACTGCCACCGGCAACTATCAGTGCTCACATCTATCACCCTGTTAAATATAAATGATAGTGTCTGACAAAGTCTATTTGGCTCTGAATCACTTCTCTTCTGCAATGGTTAAATAGTGCCTATTTGTCACCCTCATGTTAAATACCAGTATTCTGAGGTGTTTTTAATGATGATTTCTACCTAGAAGATGCCAACAGTCAGAGAAAAAGACAACTAAAACATTTTATTGCTCACAGTGAAAATAGCCCCCAGCAGAAATGTACACTATATGGGACAATATAGGCAGCAAACGGCTCCCTTCAACCTTTTTTAGTTGTGATCAGCCACTCTTTAAAGCGTAGTGTCCCTGCAACCATTATTCTCTTCTGGTAGTAGCAGGATGGTTAAGTGTGCTTGTCCCCATATAGCACTCCAAACACACACACACACACACACACACACACACACACACACACACACACACATATTTTTCTGCTTGCTGCGGTTTTAAGATCATCTAAGTAATATCATCTCATGTTCATCTAGTCCAACATCCTATCCCTATTCATGACCATCACAAGATGTTTCAGAGGAAGCTTTAAGCAAAGATAAAAATAATCTACTTCCACAAAGATCTCACCTCTAATCCTTTAGAGTTAGAGATATCCTTAAATCCTTAAGCATGAGGTTTTATTTTCCTTCCAGAAATGTTGGTAGCTTTAGCTTGTATTCTAGATATTCTTGTTATACATAAAAATGCCCAATCCTTTTAAAATTCTGCAGTGTTCCAGGAATTCCACACTCAAATGTTGGGTTGCTTGGCCCTATCCATCTTTTATATATTTTGAAATAACCACCTCTACATTTCATCAAATATCTTATTCTTGAGATAAGAAGAACATGCAGGTTGAAGACTCACATGTATCAGTAATACATCTGTACACCATTTAAGAAACTTTAATGTGAGTTCTTGGGTATGGTAGGCACGGCAGAAGGACAGCTTGGGCGTCACCACAAGAAGTATCTTATAGATAGATAAGGTAACATATTGGGGTCTTCTGATTGCAAAAATCTTTGCAGGGTTCCAGAGATATACCACATTTACTAAAAAAGAAGCCTGAGAGAAGGGAAGAGGAGACTAATTTTTTGAGCAGATTTGGTCATCTAAACTTGCCATTTTTTTCAGACACTCTGTCCTTCCATGATAGAATAAAAATAGAAGTAGGAATAAAATTTAGAGATGTGTCCAAATCAAAACAATAGATCATAACTCYGGGAACTCTGTCTCATCCTTAAAAGAATTTCCAAAATAGCAAACTGCTAGTTCAAACCCACATAAAATTTTGTGGTTTGGGCCTGCCTTAATAAACTCATTACACATACTTCTAAGCTTTCAGCAAGAACTGGAAAAGAAAAGGCATTCCATGTGAAGCATAAGCACTTGTAAAACTGTCTGTGACTCTTTGCCCTGCTTGAATTAGTAAGTACTAATTACAGAGAAGTCTGGTACATAAGATAGTTCAGAGAATTCACTCTTGCAAACTATTTGAAGATATGGGAACTATCCCTGTGGAAATTATTCTGAAAGAAGAAGCTTAGATGATCCCCCTCATTACCCAGAAAAAACAGTGAAGGAAAAAAGATGACAATGACTAAAGATTCCTGAGAAATCTCTCTTTTAATAGAATTTCTTTAGCCACAGTCCCGTCCTGGAACCTCTCACCTCTTCACTAGCTTTCCCAGCCAACGTGGTAGCTCTTTGTGGCTCCACATGGGGCGACAGACATCCGTGTACACCATTCTCCATCATCCGCTGGGCAAAAATGCAGTCATAGCCCCACACCCTTCCCATTTTTGAGGAATGTAGGTAGGCAGCAGTTTCTGCAAACTGCAGAATCAGCTATATCTGATCCTCATACAGACAATCATATAGGCCATCAAAGACAAATAGCAAGCCCATTTCACATCTATCTAGAACAGAGTTTATGGTTCAGCTGCCAACTACTCACCTTCTCAAGGATCCTTCTGGCCACCCATGCTCCTGCAGTGGACCTGCAGTACTTTTTCCAGAGGATTAGCAACAGCTGGCAGAGGCTAGTGTTTTCCCTCTGATAGTTTATTTGGCTGTGCTCATGATATTGCCATGGTGAAATAGACAAATGAAAAATAAAACATCATTTCAAAGCACTGACAGTGCTATTGCCAATGACATTCAACAAAGTATATTGAACAAACCTGACTGTGGAATGTTTTAATAAAATTGAAAGCATCAGGAGGCTTTGAAGTCTTCTGAGCATGCAGCAAAATCAGTTACTTACTACTGCAGCATCAAAAGAAAGATCCACCAATATGCTGTACAGACATGAGGAGGAAAAACTGTCATGGTCTTTGTTTGTGGTTTGTTTGTTTTTCTTTAAATCTGTCCTAAAGGAAGATTCATGACTTTTTAAGATATAGCACAGCCCTCATGTTTATTCCTAATATTTTTGCTTTGAAGATCATTTCAGAACATGAGTTCTTATATAGACTGCAGCTGCAGAGGAGGTTAATATCTTCCTGTCTTTACAGAAATGGAAGGGACAACATGATGAGGAATGGCAGGAAGTCTAATACATATTTTTTCTGACATTTTGTTTCACTCTGGCACCTTCCTTCTAAGGATATGAACATATCCTCTGATATGGACATGAGCAATTAATGCTTTAATAAAAATATTTTACCCTTTTAAAGATGATTAAATTCCTGTTTCTTTAGGAGGAGAGTCTAATCTGCAGAAGTCCAAAGCATTTGAGTTCACAGTGCTTTTAGTAGAAGCCACGGTTGTTCAGCCTTTGAGAGCATCAGAACATTTATGTAGGTGTTTCAGTAAGTTGTTAGCTTCACTAACTATTGACAGTCAACAGATATCTATTTTTAATTCCTGTTATCACTAAGAGCATTTATCAGTGTTATAGAAGATCCACTGAAATTGTCCTCATGCTGGCTGGACCTGCCAGAAAACTGCAGGGGAAAGGGGACAGTGAGGTTAAGAGCACAGGGAGCAGCTCGCTGTTATACTTTTTTTTCCCATACCAGGCTTAAGTAGATCACAAAACTGGACAAATACAAAAAGGAGGTTTAGAAAGAACTTCAAGGAATTATCTAGTGTTGCCGTATACAGAAACATCTATAATTATCATATTCCTGATCTATGTTATTCCTGTTCGCCTAACCTGTTCTTCTTTAATATCTTCAATTATACACATTCTACAACTTTTTTAAGCAGTTACAATGCGTAGCAATCCTCACTGTTAGAAAACGCATCCTAACGTCTAAAATGAATATCTCTTTCTGCAGCTTGAGCTCACTTTTTCTTGTCTTACCGTTCATGGCCCTAGAAAACATTATTCTAATCCTCTTTGCAGATGTTTTACATATTCAGACACTGTTATAACCTTCCCTCTCAGTCTTGTGTCTTCTAAATTGACCAAACCCACCCTTCGTAGAACCCCAAGCTTTTCCCGTAAGCTTCTTCTGGACTTCCTCCAGCTGGTTCACTCCACCTCAGAAACTTTAAATATGGAGTGAAAAAGGATTACATCACAAATTTTGTGAACTATGCTACTGTTTATATAGCCCAGTGCCATGTCTGTCTTCTATGTAACAGCATGATATTCTTGACTTGCARTTAGTTTGTGACCCAATGTAATCTCTAAATACTTGTCCACAAGACTGTTACCTATCTTATCTTAGCTTCTCTCACTGTATTTGCTCAACTGTTTATCCTTGCCTAAGTGCAAAACCATTCATTTGTTCTAATTAAATTGTATGCTGTTTTCAAGACTATTTCTCTAAATTGTTGTGATCATTTTGAATTAATTCTTATCTTTCAATCTGTTTGCTGCCTCTTTCAGTTTCATTTCATTTGCAGATTTAATAAGCATATTCTAACAACCTGGTGTTGGAATATAATAAAAACAATGAAAATACTAAGCCCAGGACAGACTCTTGTGGAACCTTCCTCAATTCATCTTAGTAGTTTGACAGTGAAACGCTGGCAACTGCTCTCTGCATAGAATCCCCGGACACTTTTGTCCCCACTTTACAATAATCATGACTTACTCATGTAATGCAAGATAATGTAAGAATTCTGAGCAAAGACTAGCTATATAATGTTTATACCCTTAAAGAATAAAGACATTGGATTGATCTGATATGAATTAATCTTGACAAATGAGTTAACACTCGTTGCATTTACTGCCTACTCATTTACTACTTACTCATCTTGTGTTCTTCTATGTCCCCTAAAAAATATTGCTGGATTTTTTTGGTCTAGTATGTTCCCGCAATGGGAATTGGCCCAACATTCTACAGCCTTCCCTTTTTCGTTTTTATCAAGTTAATCACTATGTTTGCCCTTTTCCAGTCTTCTGGAACTTCATCCACCTTCACATATTCTCAAATGAATTGGGAGACTGCTGAGATTGTTTCAGCCAGTCCTCTCATTGATCCATGAAGAATTTCATCAGGGCTAGCCCAGCTGAAATACCTAAGTGTTCTCAAAGCAGTTCTTAAAGTAATTCTTTTTCTCTTCTTCCCCTTTGTCATTGATGTTAGTTGTGATAGCCATCTGAATGCCATTGACTATGTAACATACTGCATGGTAGCATCATCACGAGGTCCTTGCAGCCCTCTCTTAGAAGAGGCAGTAGACAGTCCAACTAAGCTCCTAATAAAGTTCCTAAAGTCAGTATGTAGACACAGAAGCCCTGTCTCAGCTCTTTCAGTTTCCAAGGCACCAAGACAGACCCAAACCACACTTCAACAGTAATCTCCAAATCACAGATGTTTCCAGAAGTCGAAATCATCTTTTCCCTGCAGTCTTCCTCCTGCTCAGAGTGTAAATAACAGATATGCTTAGCTAGCCTTTTATCTCAAGAGGAAGAATTAACTAGTGCTGAAGGCTCACAACTCAGACTTTGCTAAAGAGATTGCTCAGTTTCAGTGTAACAATGTTTTTTTCTTTTGTCTTTGAAAATAACCAAAAATTACATTCAAATCCATTAATCTAAAAATATAAATTACATTATAAAACTAAACATTCTAAAGTTAGGAACTGCTTGATTTTTGATTTTCCATGCAATTTTCATTTGTGCATGAGAATGCTTATTTTAATATGTAATTATTTTTCAGAAGACCTCAATCTCATTCATTGTGCAAAAGACAAACAGTACCTCCAAAAGCCACAGTAAAGCTGATAATATTTTACTACTGAGATCTAAATATTTTGTAACAGATTTTTGAAAATGCAATGACTATAAATCTGATCACTCTCACAGGAAGAAATTCCATGCTCATTGCCTTCAAATTTGACATATACCCTCTATTGGCACATGGGCAAAATTCCCATTAGCTTTAATAAGGTAAAAGAACAAACATTTTAAAAGTCAAGGCAACATCGTTTGTAGCTGAAAGGCATGACTGGGGGTGGGAAGGCAGAGAAATGTTCTTCAGCTACATGCAGCTTCAAACTTGAATAACGTGAATTAACTTCATGCAGTGATGAAAAAAAGAAAAAAAACTAGGCAGTGGAGAGGGTTCAAATCCTCTACATCACTGAAGATTAAGCCAAAGGATATGCTACCACCATTGCTAACCCAGCCTCAAAAATCAACAATGTAATTCGATTACTGTGAATAAAGTCCAACGAAATCCAGCCAAATAAACTGCAGATTTTTGTGAAGAACTGCCTGAGGGATCTATGAAAAAGGAAGTATAAATCTAACTTGACACAGAAGTCTTAGGACTTAATATGCATGGATTTGTCATCATATAAATAATTATATTTGAAGAGTTTAAGTCAAAGTATATCAATTATAGGTGCCTACATTCAGGAAAGCAATGAACAAAACCCTTCCTAACTTGTTCGCTTGCCTAAAGTGTTTGGAAAAACAGTTTGCTGACACTTAGTTCAGGGGCTGGGCAGGTGTTTTGCACAACTGAAGAAAGAGTCTAGAGTGACCTACTGATTAATGCATTTGTCCAAGAAATAGGAGGCTTGAGCTCAGTCCGATCTCAGCCCCCACCGTAAGGAAAGTGCTCTAAGCAGCGGGAAAGAGTGCCCCCTGGGTGGGTGCATGTTCTCGTCCTGCCACTGTAAATAGACTTCTCCATGGCCAAGGCTAAAAACTGGTTGTGTCAGAGAGAGAAAAGGCAACGAGTATGACCGCAACCCAGCAGTGAGAGCAATCACCTAAGAAAGGGCAGATCTGGTACTCAGGTGCCCTCTCCCTGACTTATAGCTGTATTTTTATAGCTGCATAATTTGCAGTATACTTATTCCAGACATCCATCTCCCTTTGTTGCATTTCATATTAGTGAACTTAGGTGTCCCAGTGCTCGCTTGCTGGCTATTCTCATCCTAGGCTCCTAGCATTTTCCTATTCAATCCATGTGATGCAACATCTGCACTAGGGGGGATAAAAAGAAAAAACAAGGCGAAAGAAACAACAAGGTAGAGGGACAAACTCAAGCACTGTCCTATGATTATCCAGACAATTTCACTGTCAGCACTCTTCCTGAGATGGCTTTGGCCGTTGCCAGCTCGCTTTCCTCCTGACAGTGCCTGGCCTTCGTTCAGGGCATATCCCAGTCCAAAGACAGTCCCAGCAGGAAGTCTGGAAGCAGATATCCCGCTTTCTGTTCCACCTGGGAGAAGGGAATTGGAAGGGAAGCGTATAACTGAGCGGGTGTGAGATAGTCTGTGTCACCTGGCATCAGGGACAGAGGATGGCCCTGTTCCCTAGTACAGCCCAAGGGGACATTGCTGCGCTGCCTATTTTGGTGTGTAACTCCCTTCTTCATCCCAGCCCTAAACATTTGGCTCTATTTCTTTGGAGCAGTGCTCAACACCACATATTCATACCCGCAGAAAAATCAGAATGAATGTTCTGTAACAGTGAAACAAAACTACAAGAAATGTACCGTAATAACCCATTGTACTTTACTTCATATGAAACATGCAATTAAATCTTCTAATTGCAAAAGAAAGGAGTGGGGAGAACTTGAGGAATTTGCTTTCTTGCTCTTTCTCATATTTGTGTTCAATACAGTCAAACAGATTTTACAACAGGAAGAAATCTCTTCAACCTTTTTCATTATGCAACTTGACAATGCAGAATGACAGGTTTTCCTTTGCCCTTTACAATCGAAAACTCATGAAGAATTCATTCTATGTATAAAAATACTTGAGAGAGTCACGCTAGTGGCTGGCAAAAATTTTCAAATAACATATACAGAAATCTTTTATGGAATATGCACAGGTACTCTTTCATACACTGCATTTTCCACATCAGATCTTCATCCTTTCAGCACAATCAGTAGCTCAGGAATCACATTTGTATGTTTCCAAAGCAGAGTAAGTATCTATTCAATACCATCAAAGGAACTGATAAAGAATTGGGAACTTCAGGACATTTTAAAAAATGGTTTTACTTGCTTTTTGCTTATCTGTTTTTTTTTCTAATTAAGATTTTATTGAGTTTTCCATAAAGGAAGACTATAACCAATCAGCAAAAGTATTATCATATGAATTTTACTTTTGTAATTTACTTCAGCCAATTCATTTCTTTTTCTAATGGGCCAAGTAGCTGTGACTTCAGGTGCAGTCAATCAAGTCTTTGGGAACATTAAACAGAGGAAGCAAGAAATGAGAAGCACCAGAATAAATTAGATAAAACTCCTAAACAAAGACTAAAAAGAAAGCCAAATCCAGTTTACCAGCAAAATCTGATGTGCTATATACATGACAATTTGAAAGTTTTCAAAGAACACATGAGTCAGCTATTCAGGGAATCATATCATGAAACTAATGAGCTTATTCTCACATGAGACCTCATGAAAAAGGAATTGGTCTCTGGAAAGCAATTCCAAAAAGGCAAACACACTGTAAAAGACTTCCAATCAGCTCATCTTCCCAAGAGGAATAGGAATGGCTGTTCCAGTAGGAAAGGCTGGTTGGCATGCTGGTCAGATAGCCCAGTGCCTCCCCTTTTACATATCCCAGTATCCCATATCCCACATATCCACAGCCTGCTGCTGTCATTGCTGCACCCTGCAAGAGCCTCCCTGCAACGCCCTCAAAAGCCTCTTTGCAGAAGCTCAGCCCAACAGTTGCCAAGGTTGGACCACCTTCGATTAGCATGTTTCTGGACTCAAATGCAGGTAAAAAGTAAATGAAAGTATTCTTCCGCCCACAGCTGCCGTCACTGCAGTTAAGGTTGTGCGTACAAAAGGGGTGTCCCAACCACTTTTTGGAAATATCCAACTGAGGACATGATGGCTCAAGAAATTGGTAATGAAATACTGGAGACACCTACTGACACCTGCCCCAGTCCCAGCAACCGGGATTTGTCATTTTCTGAGTGTCCAGCTAGGTAATTTAAATCAATTGTCTCGGCTCAAGACCCAGTGTACCTGAGTGAGATTTATCGGACCAAATGTCTAGGCTAGTCCCTTTCTTACCAGTAAAAAGAAATAGGATGCAGTTCAGCTAACCTATTTTAGATGTGTATTTTAAGGTGAGATGATTTGCACCCTGAGACTGCTTATTTCCTCTACTGGCTATAAGAAGATCTTACGGTAAATCATAATTCAGATGCACATGCCACTACCATACATTTAAAGTTAGAAAAGATGAATCCATCCTATGTGTCCACAACACCAAAGCCATCACTGCAATTAATGACAGTGAGAGGATTTTTTGACAGTTCTGGCAAAGAGCTATTTTTAATTACTCTCTCCTTCTTCAGAAGAAAGAAGGAGCACTGTATCGAAGTTTACAGTGTTGACCATCCAGCATCCCATCCCTGGCCGTACTTGCAGGTTCCTTGTACGGTTTTCAATTTAGCATCTTTCACAAGAAAGTAAATTTGCTCTATATGTATTTGCATGTGTGTGTATATAAATTTATATATAAAAATATAAAATATATATATATACATAAATATAATCAAAACAATAATAATAAAAATAAATGAAGATACTCTTTGATCTATATCTTAGAAACCTGCATTTGGGGAATATTTATTATTTTCTGAAAAACATAAGAATTTTTTTTTGACTGAAGATGAACAATAACAGAGGAAAATAAAGGCTTTAATTAATCACCAAGTGCTTGTCATTCTGACAACTAAAGAATTGTGAAGTTACAAAGAACCAAAGTAAAACAACATCAATCATCCAACTGCAATAAATAATTTAATAAAAAAATCACTGGGTAACAACAAGGTCTAAGGAGGGAAAATAAAAAAGATAGAAAAGAAAAATAGGAACATCAGACAGACTATGCACAGCTGACCCCATTTATATTAATATTACATAACACTGGCAATCTCCATCACAACCATTGCTATGCCAAGTAAAACAGCCAGATGCCACAATTATTCACCTAGGAGATGAACGCCACAGCTTTATTGAATGCACAATAGCACAGGTTTGCAATGACACTAAAAAAAATGTATTATTTTATCATGTTTTGTATGCAGTTAATCACTCTCATCAGGAAACAGATCAAAAAAAGAATAATTTAGTTTTTGCTGTCATGTGGTGCCCCAGGCATGTCCAGCACCCCACTTGGTCCCTGTTTCACAGAACTTACAATCAACCAAAGCCGACAATGGGGAGCACAGACAAAATTAAGAGTAACAAATGGCAAGCAATGAACACAGTGAGGAACAACCGTACCTTAACAGCAGTGAGTCACAGTGGATAGTTTTCTGAAAACTTCAGCTCGACGTTCAGCAGTGGTCAGAATGATAAACAGAACATTAAAAATTAGCAGCATAAGGCACAGAATGAAATGGCAAACAACATTATGCCATTGCGGAAATCCACTGTGTGGATAAGAAACCTTTCCATAAGCAACCATAGCTGGACATTGTTAGGACAACAGTGGGGCTGTGGAGCCTCTGGCCTGACACAGCAGAGCAATTTATGTGCTTTTATCTTCTGTGAGGTTTATTTGGACAGAACATGGGCTTAAAGCAAGATTAAACTGATATGTTTTATTTCGTATCTTATGGCTTATGGGGCAAGATTGTGCAATGATGGAAACCTGCATGAAAAAATGAATAACGTTCTTTTCTCTCTTTTCAGTAGATTAAAAAAAATCTTTTGTTTTAATACTATCATATACAGATATAGATATAGTTATCATCTTCTCTCGCTTCCCCTTGATGGAGCAGAAGGCCTCAGATCTAAGCGTGGAAAGAAGTCCCATCACTTTTCCACCACACTGCAGGACGAGGACACTGCTGACACAATTCAGCACAAGAATCCAGCAAACCAGTGGAGTGACAGGGTGAATTTCCATCATGAGATTGCACAGAGTGGTAAGATCTTCATACACAGGGTTTTTTCCTTCCTAAAGAGGTTTCACAGTAAAGTGCTTCAAAAAGTATGGTCTGCCTCAATTTTGAAGTCAGCTAGAGGTCTGTTCCCCACAAGCTTTTTTTCTAGGAGTTCAAACGTTCAGCTAGCCGGGGATCTTTTGGCAGGCTGCAACATCTGCTGTTCTCCATTTTCTGCTCCAAGTCTGCAGGTGAACTGGCATCTGGTCCAGCGTGGTGGATAGAGCTGATGGCTATGAATGAGCAGTTCTCCTACCCTAGCAGCTTTTCCCGGAGGTGATGCCAGCATAGCCCTCACACCTGCAGAGACTGTTCTGAAACTAGTATTATGTGTCCCTTCTTTAAATTGAAGTGTTCTCCAGATAATCCAGCCTACTGTCCTCACTCGCGATGGTATTTTTCCCTTTAGCCTGCTGTCCCTTTTTGTTTGAACCCGGCATGTGACGAAACACACCTCTCCTCTTTCCTGGGGGTTCACGCTCAAGGCAGGGGCGGCAGAGCCAGGCTGCAAGCAGAGAGTTGCCTTGAACACGGCTTTCCTCCGGCACGCAGGGGCTGGAGCGGAGGACACTGCAGATGCCAGCGCCACAGCTGAGCGGGTGGATGGAGAGCTAAAGGCACCAGCCTCGTGCTGAGAGAGGGGCTTCGGCTTGGACAGGACGTTGACACTGTTGGGAGAAGTTATAGGTGGGCACAGCAAAATGCCACGGTGAGAGATTTTCTAGGCTAATTGTCACTTCATTTCTGCTAATTATACCTCCTCGAATTACAGTATACAAACCCCCTGCCTCTTACCCCGCAAGCTCTCTGATGTTCCTCACTTAGTGATGGACTGCACACGCTGCACACGTTCAGTTGTTTGCCTTTTTCCTCATACATCAAACCACACGGTCCATTAATCATTTTAACCACTCTTCATTCTGCAAAATAACATAATAAAATCCCAGCAATGAGAGATGAAAAAGGCCCGTGAAATCATCTGATCCATCCGCCTGCCAGCACAGGACTCCTTCCCAGGAAGTATTTCCCCAGTATATTTTTCTTACCTACTTTTAGAAGTCTCAAGTTTAGGCTGACAATTCTTCTGCCAGTTCTCCCAGTTTGTTACTGATGGCATGGCAAATAATAGATTTCGTTTCTGAAACCCCTCCTCCTTTTTTCAGGGGGGCTTTTTGTGATAATCCTGTCAGTATTTCTTTCAAGCTCATTTCCAAGGTTTGGCAGTTGTGAACACAAAGTCGTCTCATTCGTATTCTCACACCATGTTAAACACGCGATGCTTCAGTGGTTTAGTTTCCCCACGCAAGCTTCCAGCTGCCCTCCGCGCTGCGTTGAGAGAACTAAGCCTTCAGGGTGAAAAGTTTCGTTTCCTCACCGTAGCACCTCTGGGCCCTTCCAGAGCGGAGAGACTATTGTSACTGGTGCCCAAATATGACAAATTATACGTGGATAATTTTCCGATATAGGCATCTATCTCCCTAAGTGTAGTGAGACCACTGAAAGGAAGTAATGTGTGACAGACCTGAAACGTTGAAAGTTATGTATATATTTTCACATATACCCCTATGGAAGAGATTGTCTTAAGAGCTGGTAGAACAAAACTACAAAATTAGTTCTTCATGACTTTCTATGTATTTATTGCCTGGTTAAAATGATCGTTGTGTTCGTGTGGCCATGAGTATATTTACACACACAGAGTATTATTAAAAAAAACACATTTTCCCCTCCCTGCAGCATGCAAAAATCGAAGTAACAACAGGAAACCTCAGTAGTTTAAAGAAATTCCCATTCCAGGAACGATGTGACTTTAAGAGAAATATCTCTTTACAGATTATCTGTACAGAGATGCAGAATATCTTTGTAGCTAGTGATGTAGTGTGCAATCTTTAAGACTRGTATTTTCAAATTGGCTTAGTGGGTCTAGGTGCCTTATCCCTCTTGAGTTTCAGGAAAAGCTAAGCATCTAACACCTAAGAGCTGCACAACACCGGGTACAAGTTGTGCRCTGCAAGGTGGAAACGCATGTGTTTCAGCTTTCTCACAGAGCAATGCAGAGCAATTTCCAGTTCCTTCACGAGCTTCTCCCCACATCACCATGCTGACGTACCACAAATTTTTCTCTTCATTTTAGGAACGGGATAACTGAGACAAAGCTACTCAAGCAGAAAACAGAGCCTGGCCCTAACCAGTTTCATGTTGCATTTATAGGAACATTTTTCCCAAACTTCTTGAGACATGAATTCGTATTCAACATTTATGCAATTCTATAACTCTCCATGCTCAAGCTTTTTACTGAAAATACAAGAGAAATGATAGAAATTTTTGGAGTAGTTGTGGGCCTAGAGCTTTACAGCCTACCAGTACGGCCTACCACCAGTGTAGGAGTCACTGTTCAAGACCAGTGACAGCACTCTACTAGGAAATATGTTTTAATTAGGTCTGGCTTCGGCTCCCTCTCCCCCACMATTATGTYACCTGAAACAAGGCTGAGTCCAAGAAAAATTTTTGCTTTTCATATTTGTTAATTTCACTTTATTTCCGGGAGTTTGGTAGTAGGKTTTTTTTTTCTTTAAAAAATATATCTGGTAAATATTTCAATAAATTACATGCTATTATACAGTAACATATAATAAATAATTATATTTATGGTATATTATRTAGTTATTATAAAGCTGCAGAAATATAAATGGTAAAAGTTAAAATTAAGTGTATGATCTTAAAATTTTTTTGGTTTGGCACAGGCTTTCAATACATAAGCACCTGCTAGTGCAAATGCATTTTAATATTTGAAGACCCTTTCAAAATTCAGATAAGCAAGGAAGCATTCAACATCCACTCTCTCCTTTCCTGCATGGTATAAATCTTCATATCCCAGAAATATCTTTCACATGTGTAAACAATAGACCACAATAATAATGCAAGTAGGACAAAATAATCAAACTTAGATGCCTTAAGTTTAATGTTGGCATTCACATTTAAGCAAATGGGGCATAATGCTCAAAGGTGCTGAACAACCACAGTTCCTACTGAAAGCTATAAGGAGAGAGAGAGGCAAGTACAGGAGTAAAGAAGGAGAAAGAAAAGACAGGTATATGAGGCAGCCAGAGAGAGGTTAGATTTACGAACACAGTTATTACACTATAGTAAATAAGGCCCTACTGTGTGATTTTGTGTCTGCACAATCTAGTTGTCCTCTTTTAAAATGTGCTAAATATAGAGTAAAGGCACCAGCAAGGAGAAAATGAATTGATAGGCAAATAAGCACAGCAGTGGCTTTCAAGAAATGTAAAAAAATAAAACTCTTGAAGAGCTCTTGAAAACATATTGCTAGATTTTTGGTTCATTCTGAAGCCTGGCAGGAAGCCTGGCAGGAAGCCACTAGCCCACCACACTGGGGATTGGATGGGAAGAGCTGCAAAGGGGGTTGCAAAATTTGTGTCAGCACAGGATCAGCTCAGGTATTTCCCGAATTGTAACCAAGGGGAGTCCTGACTGCAGGGACATGGGAGAAAAGTGTTCAGGCACCAGTCCACTCAGTCTCCCCAAGTCCAGGAGGTCTTTGGACAGAGGTAATGATGAAGTTTAAGACAGATGGAAGGAGCTAGCTTTCATCTGTAAATCAATATTACTCTGCTCATTTCTAAGGACCCGTATTGCCTCACCCCATTCATGTAACTTATCTATTACTGCACTTACAAAGTAAAACAGGAATATGAGAGTTATTGATGCTCAGATGATTCTGGCGAGAAAATAGAGCACCTACTTGAAAGACTTTGGAAACCACAAGCTAAAAATATGTTCAGTCTCATCACCAAGAAAACACTCTTTTCAAACAGCAGAGGTCATATAATAGAAGTTCACATTGCCAGCTGAATTTCTAACTTCGTCCAAGTTTGGGCTCAGGCTTCGCAGACCAAATACATCTCTAAATGCTAGGGATAATTGTCCACATTATATTAGTACTAATTGGCTCTGATGACTAACAGACTAACATCAGCCTTCCTCCGGGGAAAACATTTGGTAGGGCCCTGTAAGGTAGCCTTTATTTCCACCACTTGAGTTAAACTACCCTGAAGTTCTTCAGCCTCCAGAGCTATAAATCTAGAACCAGCAGAGCTGCTTTTCAGCTTTCATTAATAAAATGAAGATGCATTTATTTTTTTATTCATGCAGTGATTCCTTGCCACCCATATCAGCCGTTAGAAGAAATGACAATGGCAACATGTCACCACAATTTAGAAAGGTAGAGATCACAGTTCTCCTGAGATGAAATTTACTGCTATGAAAGCCCTTCAGTCATCAATAACAAAGAAAGAAAACAGTGAGATTCTGTAATTATACTCAGAAAATCAAAGAGCAGCCCCTTTTACAAATCAATGCCACATAACCTGTCAAGAATCGTTTGCATGTAATCCTCTTCTTCCCAAGCCCACCAAGGTCCAAGGGAAATATATTAGTGTAGTCAGGATCTCTTCTTCAGTACATCTAACACTTAAGATTCTCAAAGCATACCTGTGAAAATAAATTGCATTACCAATAAGGTAAACAAAATGTAATTGCACCAGCCAATTATAACATCATACAACAACACATTTCATCTTTATCCTTCTTATTAGAGCTTTTTTCAAAAGACTGCCTCTCACCTTCACTCCTCCAGCCCTGTTCCTATTATTATTATTTATGATTTGTACTGCAGTAGCAGAGATACAGGACAATATTCAAACTGTTCCTGCTTTTCAATTATGAATGTGTGTCACTTTTGCCAATAAGAAAGGCATTTGTGTAACTAGCTTCTGGAACCAGGAATTGCCACTCAGGCTTACAATGAACTTATCATTATAAGGCACCCGAAGGAGACCTGCAGTCTAACAGCTCTTTGAAGCAACCCAGGCATACACAATATGTGCAGGTCACAGAATACACAAGAAAGGTCAAAGAAAGCAGGGTGCCTCCCTCTCAGATCGATGGGCCTGCAAGGAGCAGTGGACAAGGGCAAGGATCTCCATGCTGCTGTTACTCTGCACACGGAGGATTACCTTCAAAATGGGAGCATTTCTGGACCTTTTCCGCGCTGATTGCTTCTCCCTTGTGCTTTCCTGGGTCCTTGATGAGTGTCGAACAAGACCACTGCTTTCAATGTATACACAGAGAAGTCCCAATGCCTGAAGCATTTCTGCAGTAATGCAGTCAGAGGTCGGAGCGGGAGTGCGTACGTGGCTATGCCAAATCAGCACTTCCCATGAGTGCACTCACACTTTTTACCAAGGGGAAACAGGATGAAAAGGGCATATCAGGACTTCATAACTTCAATACCAGGACTCCCAAATCTCCATTCTGACTGCAGGTGATATTATGATATCATGATATTATTGTTGGCCTAAAGCAACACTTTCCTTCAGGAAGCAATATTGTAAACACAAAACCCCTCCAAACTAATACCATAAAGGGGCTTTATTTTTATGAGGCCTGGATAAAAACTCAGCACAGCCTTAGAAGTACAGCACAGATGTGCAAGGGCACAAGCTGCCTCAAGAGAAATTTTGTTTATATATTCTTTTTTTTTTCACCGCAACAGCAGTCAAACACTGGAACAGGTTTCCCAGAGAGGCTGCAAAATCACCATCTTTGAAGACAGTCAAAACTCAACTGGGTAAGGCCCTGAGCAACCTGATCTAAGTTGGCCCTGCTTTGAGCCAGTGGGTAAGACAACATGACCTACAGTGGTCCTTTCCAACCTAAATTATATTGTGATTCTAAAAATTAGCAGATAAAAAGCTCACCATTGATTTTTTTCCTGCATCCCCCTGAGCCACTACTCTGAGCCCCTTCTTACAGAAAGGTCAGGTGCGGATGTATAGCCTCAGAAAGTGCCTGAAATCTTTGATATCTAGGAAGATTCCTGTTCTGCAGCTCCATGTGCTGTTATCCAGATTAACACCAGTGGTGATAAGAAGTCCAATGCAGTGAATGTATCAGCTTTYTGCTGAGCTACTACTGTAATTTTTGGCCCAAAAGAGGAGCAGCCCTCAACTGTAAGTTATGATCTAGATAGGACATTAAGGAAAAATAGTCTGAAACAGCAAAATTAGTTAAATTTGTATTAAGGCCCTGTGGTAAAACATTCTTAATCCCATTTTGTGCATGGGTTGCCTAAACTCTAAATTACAAACAGCATATGACAGCATCGTCATCTGAGTGTCGAACAAAGGTGAAACAGAGGATGGATAAGCTCAGGCATAACCTGCAGGGCAGTGTCTGCTTTTGGTTAGCTGTATGGAGTAACTTGTCCCCCACAACCTTCTGCATGGCCCTTCAAAGGAGACTCTCTATCTTAAGCGTATAGGGAGCCAGGGGCATAACTCACCCAGCCAGCTGGAGTTATTCACCTCGTCCTCAGGCACCGCAGTGAGCAACCTCACAGGCACTCTGAATCCCACCCAAAGTGTCTGGAACGTATTGTGCATGTTCAAAAAAAAAAAAAAAAGAAAGAAAGAAAGAAAAAGAAAGAGGCTTGAACATAAAGATATAACTAGGAGCAACAAGAAGAAATTAAACAAACGGGGAAATTAAGTTGAATATCAGTGAAAATTCAATAGTGAGAACAATTAGTGTGTGGGTACAGTCTCCYATGGGTATGATCTATTGCTTCCAATACTTAAAACTAGATTGGACAGAGCAGTACAATTCAGGGAACAGTCCTGCACAAGGAAAAGGAACAGACTGCTTTGTCTGACATGTCTTTTCCAGGTCTAATTTCTGCAGTTATAGGATAACATTATGTATGACTTGGGAGCCCTTTTCAAGTTGAGAAATGTCCATTGATGATTCTCTGTCCACTCACTCATTCATTCATTCATTCTTTTAAACACCCAGCTTACATTTACAGGTTYGACATTTCAATAACCACCTGAAAATATTAGCTATTTCACATACTGCTGGTTTCCATTTGATTTTATGTAAGAATAAAAGCATTTAAGATATATATTTTAATGTTGCCTTCTATATCAAAAAATAGCTAGAAAAAGAACGACCTTCAGTGACAGGTAATTCACTGGCTACTTGCCTTGAATTCACATGCTACATTTGATAATGTTCATTTTAAAGTCACAGTAAACTGCACRTCTATTTTTAGTAAAGCTGTGTTTAAATATGAGAGGCAATGAGAGATATTCAATTTTATTATGACATTAAAAAATAAGTACAATGAAGTTTAGAAAAAATAAACAGCCTTGAAAATTTGAGTGGCTGAATATTTTAATTTATTATTTCATAAGTTATGCAACATTTTAATGTTGCACAGCGCTTCTTTCTTTTCTTCTCCCCACTCCTCTTTCCTCCTTCCAAGTGGAACAATAATTCAATAGAATTTGAAGACCTTTTCTTGTACTGTAAGAATGGCATGATGAAGAGGAACAGATTTCCTTGACAATCACAGCTCCACAAAGGAAGCTGTTACAGATAACACAGTGAAAGTGAAAATTTTTCCATACGGGGAAATAGAAATAGAAACACCTTTTAAAGGCTCCCTAAGTATGTTTGGGATTGCATCAACACCATCCCTGAGCCAGACACGTGTGGGACCGCACTGTCGGCCCCTTCCTTTTCCTGCTGAAAGACTCCTGTTGCCTGATTCGCAATTGCCCATAGGCAGCTTGGAGTCGGCTGCGCGAATGCAAATGGGCAAGGAATCACCTGCAGGAGCGGGCTCCCTGAAAAGCAGATCAGGCCAGGCTACTCCTGAACCTCAGCTGTTCCCAGCTGCCAAAACGGCCATGTGGAGCTGTAAGCAGTCAAGCATAGGGCCCTTAAGATGCTATAAGCTCCAGAGATCAAAGCAGCTCCTGGCAGCTCCAGAAGAAGAAGGCAGTAAAGAGAGGGTAAACAAACCACTTTTGCTTCTCCTTCAGTGACTAAACCTACTCTGGCATAAGGATGAGTTTAGCTGTAAATATCATATCATTCCTATTATAAGGACAGGAACGGAAGAAAATTTGCTTCCGCTAGCCTGGAAACATGCTCTGTCTCACTTATAGTTTCTACCTCTCCTTCCAGCTCTTTCTTTTTTCTGTTCAATTGCCAGTCAGAGAGAGAAAGATCACTAATGAACCACAGCTTCTGTTCAGGTCATTAGCTGTACCAGAGAGAAAGTTAATGAACCCTAGTATATAAAGACAAAATCAGGTTTCCTTTAATAGTTTCCATACCAAGAGCATCATTTTCTGTTAGTGTAATCCCTGGATGATTTAGTTTTGAGTCCTTTTTTTTTTTTTTTTCCTGCTCCAGCCTAGTATTGGAGGAACGGCGCGACAGAGAACATCTGGTCATTAAGTGCATACAGATGATGTTCAGATGCTGTGGAGGAAATGCCAGAGGTAGCCAGAGAGGGAGGAGAAGGTAAACCACCTAGTATAAGACAGTCTTCAGGGAGAAATCAGAAATAAAAGTGGCAGCTTCCTGAGGTGTTGTCCCACAGACACATTTCAAAAATAAAATCAAGCATCTGCTTAGCCCTTGTCATTGACTGAGACTCCCTCTTTTCCCACTCCAGTCTTTCCCCAGTAGTAGACAAGCCCCCAGAAGTCAAAGACTTACCCATCCACCTTATCTGAGCGATTTATAGACTTCAGTGTATATATCTCTCATAGTGCCCCATGGGGGTAAGAAAGTGCTATTATTTCCATTTTACAAAATGCTTATGGTTTGCCAAGAAAATTGTGATCAAGCAGGAAACTGGATGTATTTTCCCCTAGCTGTCTGTCATCCTAATCAGAGAAACGACCCTCCTCTTCTTCACAGCTCCAGTAGGACCAAGGCAGGGAGTGCATCCTAGAACAACTTAACCTCTTCTAGAAATGGTTTCTCTTCAAAAAAAAAGTAAGCTACTTGAAAAGTTACACAGATCAAAGCTGTGGTGTTATGGCAATGGGAGAGAAGCAGATTCTCAGGTGGGAATACACCAGTGAAAGTCCTATGAAAGGTTGTATAGGTCACAATCAAAGCTTAGGGACAAAGAACACACTCACCAAGTTGAGGAAATTTGGTACCTTGGTGTCCCAAGTAACTCTACTGATGAACCCCCTTCAACCAGTTTTACCTGACATCAAGTTAGAGTTCTTGAATCCACCACTCCTACTGGGAAACTGTCTGGACTGTTACCCACCTCATGGTTACAAATCCTACGTTAATTTGCAGCCTAAATTTACTCATGGACAATTTAAAGCCATTGAACAGTTTGTATAACTTACACTCCACTCTACAACCAGCCAGTAATTAATGTGTTTGAGGAAATGAGGTGCCATATAATTTAAGAAACATGGATTGATAAAGGTCGATGTATTCTGCCCCTATTTAAATTTTCAGATTCATCTGTATTCTGTTCCCAGGGAGCTCTTCCCTCCAGCCAGGTTTTGAGGTAAGTAGAAGACAACAGCAAGGTTCACATTCAAAAGAAACTTTCTCAGTGTTTTAAATAGATGCTGATAGTAAAACAAGCTGCTTCACCACTACCTCCACTAGAAACAGACATGTCACTGGTCAGTATTTAGCCAGATTGCCACTCTCAGAGGTTATTAAGCATACTGTCTACAAATCCTGGTGGCATGTTCTCTGTGTGTTGTGTCAGCATCTACCAACATTGAGCACTGCTGAGGTTGCATCCAGTTTTGTATCACACCTGGAACCAGATTCACCGTGGCAGGCTGAATCTTTGTACTAGAGAGGTGGATTCAGTCCAACGAACAGATCTGCTACATTCCTGTTCCGGTTTTCCCCTGTTAAAGAATAGCTTTAAACCATTACAGAAGCATTTCAAAATCAGTGTGTTTCCAAATTTGCTCTAAACCTCAAATGGTGCAAGCTCATTCTTAGGCTGATGGGCGCTGTGGAGAAGGAAGTTGGTTGCCTTTTCTCCTCCATTTCCCAACCATTTGCTTCTCAGCTACTTTTGATAATAACGAGCAAAGAAATCACAAAGGCTTTGGGAAAGCCTAGCTGATAGAGTTCACACACAAGCATCATTCCACTAGCGTTAGTTCTCCATCAGTATTTTTCTACAGTAGCTAAGCATGGTATTTTCATTCAAAGGCAATTTACTGGTACAGAAAAAGTAGAGCAGACAATGCATTCCTACTCTATTATGCATGAACACCCTGTACATACTCAACTTTCCTCTCTATCTTATTTATTGAACTGTCAATAAAGTCATGTCACTATTACTATTTTCTAGTACACGTCACAATAATGTGTTCTTATCAGGTATCCTCTCTCATTTGCTTATCTAATAATATACTAACGAAACATTTTGGGGATTTCAACACAAGCAACCAAAAAAAACRTCCGGGCACAAAATACTCAGGAAAACAATGTTCATGTTTCAGCATAAACAGAACCCTCCTTTTTTTCAGGTTAACTTAATAGTTCAGCATTGCTAGCAGAATAATTCAGTAATACCCAAGCAAGGGAGATGCAAGCTAATTAAAACTCATGGCTACAGAGGCCTTGTCTGAGAATATTTGTGAATATTTATGTTTTTTAAAAAGAACTGTTGGACTGAATCACATGAAAAATTATTCTGAGTCACAAGAAAGCACATAATGTTTACATTAGTTGTCTGTGACCAGTACCCCAAGGCTTTCCCTGACCTGGTAAACTGAAAGTGTGAGAGAGCCTCCCAGGACATGGGAGCTCAGCTACCCATACAGTTAAATTGTTAGCTTGGTCCCTGTCATAGTTTTGGCTCCCACGTTTGGCAAACTACCTCCCAAACAGTAGAAACATCAGGAAACATTCCTGACATGTAATTCGGATGCAAAACCTCCCATTTTGGAGGGAGGGAGTTTAATAGCAGGTCCATCCATTTGGCCTCTGCACCATCGAGTAGTCCCAGGCATGTTTAATTTATTAGTATAAACATTGCCTGGTAGTCTCCTGCTCGGGTCTCGTCAGAGAAGATGGTGGTTGTCAGACTTGCCTGAATTTACTTCCTTCAAAACATTACTTAGTGTCAGGGCCGCGCGACAACCAAAATTGTATCAGGCTTTTGAAGACAAAAAGGACACAGGGTTTTGGTGATGTGTCTAACTAGGGCTCACTATGCTGTTTTATCATTTTATCGTTTGTCAGTGCAGAAGAGGAAGCATGTGAAAAATCATTAGAATGAGCAAGGAGGATGAATAAATTAAGTAAATTAGCATGAACAAGGCAGCTCCTAATCCAATTGGAGAAGGTGATTATATATCATACTCAGCTAAAGAGAAAACACAGGCAGGAAGGATCCATTGTGGAAGCACAAACTCCTCTGCTTACGAGAAATTTGTGAGCAGAAAAATGGATTCAGAATAGCATTTTATTAGCTGAATTTGACTCAACTAAACTCTATTAGATCTAATCAGTGCAGGAGATGATGACAGGCACCATGTTGCTATTTTATAGGATGGTGAAGGCATTGCAACCAGGGGAAGTGATTGAATATTTTTCACCTTGTTAAACCACTTAACAAGCTAGCTGATTATATACTGTACCTTTAAAATGCAGAAGATAGGGAGACAGTTTAGCAGGAGAAAAGTAAGTAGTGGAGGCTGTATTAACTTTAGTGACATTTGCAGCAATGTGGTAGAAGTGCCAGCTCTGACTGCTTTTCAAACCTTAACCATGGTTTTAGTTACAAAAGTGACACTGTATTAAACTTTGAGGCACTGTATGAGTCGTACCTTTAGAGCAATATGTTATACTGGTAAAAATAGGGATTTCAGTTCAGAACGTGGCTTTACAACACCTATCCCACACCATTTTGGTTTTTTGCTTGGCTTTCATTTTTCAAAATCATATTTATTTTAGCATTTTAGTATTTACTTGAAGAGTCCTGATTCACTCATTGGCATAAATGATACTGGAATCTTGTGATTACTGAAACTAATAATTCATATAATTACTAGGTACTGTACTAATGTTAATAGTCATGATATTCAACATCATCTTTACTATGGTAGTGCCAAAAGGCCAGTGACAACTGGGCTGCAGTGTGCTGTGCACTGTATAATGGATGCTGAACAAGCACAGCCCCGGTCTCAGCTGTTAACAGTCTAAAAGAGAAGGTGAAAAAAAGGTAGGTGATCTTGTTATTTTCGCTTTTTGTCCAGGAGACCTCTTCAGGTAAATTTTAATATAGCTTTAATATACACATCTCATTCAGCCCCTGCAACAGGCCCCAATTCCTGCTGAATCAAAGAGCTGCACATTGTCACAATTCTGCATTTTGTGCTTCTCTAGACATCGTTGGTTTGTGCATTTCATACAGTACTTGGTGCAAGATAGATTTATGTCTAACTTCCCTAGAAGTAATAATAAGAGGAAAATACACAAGGTATATTACATGAGATGACATGAGATTGCATGAGATTCATTGCAGATAAGTAAGGTGGTTGGACTTCAGTCAGGCACCCTAGTAAAGATTTGCTCTTTTAAATTTTTGAATTGTGACAAGGTCTATATTTTCTATGAGAAGCCATGAGCCAAATTCTGAAGGGAATTGCCGCTAGAAGCTTCTGTTGGATTCAGCATGAAATGCGTTCTTTTGCTGGATAAGAATTTGGCCCTATCTATTGAAGATATAATAATATTTAGCTGAAAAGTTTTCACAAATCTTGAAATGTTTCCAACCATAAGCTCACTAATATCATGAGTCAAGCCATGAAAGCCATGAGACTGGCTTTAAAATTATGTTCTTTGGTTTTTTGTAACTTTGTAAACATAGTTCTTCTCCTTCCTCCACAGATTCTTTGCAAGGAGCAGGGTTATAAACATATGCTACTTTAAAATCAAATCTGAGTCTCTCACACAATCTTATTTAACTGACTAAATGAAAAACATTATAAAAATCAGGAAAGACTCTTCCTCCCCAAAAAGGGGAGTCATCATGTTCAAATTGCCTGTCAGGATTAGGCCTGGCCTGTGCTGTCTCCCAAATTGTTTCCAGACTTTGCTTGGGACATTCACTGCTTGAACATTCAGTATTTGAAATTATTTCAGATAGATAAGCCCCTACTCACAATGGATGTACTACTTATATGCCACTTACAGAAATAGTCCTTCTGGCTATATCTATAAAAGTAAACAAAACAGGTCCAGCAATCGAGTTCAAGCAGCATCCTGCACCCTTCTTTCCATGCTGCTTAACTACTAGCACACACCTTGGCATGTGTAGGCTCGTGACAACTAACGCTCTCCCAGACAACATCTGGGCACAGTTTGGGGAATAACACAGACTGGGAATGATTTCCAACAGTTTGGGCATAGCCAAAATATTATTTTGTGTCACAAAGAGATTTTCTCAGTGTGAACATGAGCCAAACCATTCTGGTAGGTCTGAGGGCCACAGAATACTTCCCACATCTCTTATTTAGCAGTACAGTCATAGCCATTAGGACCAATAAACTATCCTGTGGAACAGTCTTATTCTAGAGGAAGAAACACAAGCAGTGTGAATACTTACATCACTATGCACACAAATGCTGGAGCACTAAACAATACACTTAAATTTCAATACGGGTTTTCACATTCTCATGGAGGTAAGAACAAAGTCATCTGCTTCCAATTTATTCCAACATTTCCACAAATGAATTTCAATGAATATGATCATCTTTTACCGGAAAGGAGCTAAGAACCTGCAATTATCTGCTTTTAAAAACTCCTTAACTCCTCAGTTCTTCAGTTGTCAAGAAAAAAACTTGCAAAAATCAGTCTGAAAATAGGAATGTATCACCCTACCACTTCCAACGGTGGAGAGTCCACCATCTTCCTAAGTAAAGTCTTCCAGCATTCAGCTGTCCTTGAAGGTGGAGCACTTTCCCCCTAGGTCTAAAATTCTCTTGCTGCAAAAGCCCGCTACTTCTTGTCCTACCTACAGCCAACACACAGTACAGTTTACTTTGTTTCACCTTTGCAGCAATCTTCTATATATCAGAAGGCTGTTCTCAGATCATCTTTTTAGGCCCTATCAGTCTTTTCTAGGTAAAGCAAACCTATTTTTCCAACCTCACAGGCCATGTTTTTTAAAAATTTTTGATCATTTTCATTTCTTTCTTCTAGACAKTCTTTACTAGATCCACATCTTTCTTGAAGTGTGATGTCCTATTTAAAGCTTATCAGTCCTGAACAGAGGAGATAGATACACAACACTCCAGTTTCCAAATCGCAGTTTAATGTTTGCTTTGCTCAAGAAAATTAAGCTTTATCTCCCCATTGAATATTTTACATGATCATTTTATTACCAATGTACTTAGAGAATGATCTTGATTATTTCTGATTTTGTTCTTACCTGCATCATGTTATTCTCTTATTTTCRTTCTTAATAACTAGGGCTATTTTCTTCTGTATGATGTACGCTAAATGTTCATGTTTTGAAAGGCACCATGATTTTGCTAAGTTCCTATCCTTCCTCTTCAGTGGGGCTGTTTGTGACAGGACTATTATTTCATTAAAATACTTCCAGACTACTTTTTTATTATATTTGCTTTCCAGGAGATCTTTTTGAACTTCTGATTAGTTAAAGACTGCTTTCTTGAAAAGCTTTATTTTGACTTTCTTCTGTTTTACTTCTATGAATCAAGAATTATGTCAGTTAGTGGTTTTGGTCACTCAAGTTGCCTTCCACCTTCAAATTCCCATCTAGTCTTTCCCATTGATCAGAATCCAGTCTACGAGTGTCTTCCTCCTTCTGTTTTCTCTTTTAGTATTAATTGTTGTCATCAGTAAATTTGGACAAGGCTTTCTCCTTTTATGGTCAAATATTGACTGATGCCTGGCTAGTTTAAGTACCCCATCAACACTATTTCCTGTGCCTAGGACAAGTCTACAAGTCAAAGGCTTATGTCTCCAGGTTTAGATCTGGCACACAGCATGCCTCCAGGAATGTCAATGCCAAATGGCAGAGGGATACTGCTAGCCATCCCGAATGAGTCACTAGGCGCCTTCATTTTTTTTCTTTAGGAAAAGGTGAACTTCACAACCTATGACTTCCCAACCATCAGACATTCTTCACCTCCATAAGATCTCTTGTTGAGGGCACCAGTGTAACTGAGAACAGAATATGGTCTGGTGACATTTTAATTGGAAGTGCCTCAGCCTGCAGCTTACTGGAATGCTTCAGGATGAAGAGGATACAAAGGAGTGCAAGATATAAAAGATAGAAACAGAGGTAATGGAAGAAGAAGCAGAAAACAGAAGGCCAAAAGAGGGCCAAAAGACAAAAAGAAGCAAAGGGGAAGGAAACTGTTAGCAGATTGAGAGATCAAAAGATAAATAGGAAATAAAAAAGTAAATGATTCATCCTACTAGAACCAGCCAGCTATTATCAACCAGAAACAGTTTAAAACCTATTCCTGATCTTATGAAACTGATGAGTCAAATGTTAAGAATTATCTGAAGTTTTGGGAAAAGTCCTGAAGGTGATCAGTGATGAAATCACTGAAAGATATGACAGATCCTGATATTTCTAGGGTAAGTAATATGCCTGTCAGATTGCCTATGTGTTCAAGACACTTTCCATAGGAAGATGCGGAATTCTCCAAAGAGTAAATGCAAAGGTCTGGATTAATGAGCATTTTCTTCATAGCACTGTCACATGAGTAGCATTACTCAAATGTGGGACCTTTGATTCAGTCCCAAACTACCCACGAAATGCAGCTTTTCCTCCCACTCACTGTCCTCTTTAGGTGGACACACCCTTAAAATCTCAATCACCCAGCTTTTAAATAGTCTCCCAATAGCTTTTACTGAGGTTCTTTTGGATTCCTAGACATTGGTCATTCCTTGTGTTCCTCCTTCCACAGCCCTCCGAAAAATTAGTTTATGCTTCTGTTGATACAGAACAACAACTGCCTCCTTGAACATCCGAGGCTTCTCTCGCTCTAGTCTTGATAGTCTAACATTTGACTGGACTGGAATCCTTAACAAAAAGAGGCTTAACCTGGTTTAAATACAGTTATGTTGCAGAGGGCACTGTGCATTGTGCCTGGAGTTGAAGGAACAAGACATCAAGCAGGCCATCCGTATCAACTTATCCATGCAGGCTTACATAAATTTTCTGAAAACCATGCAGAAGGATAGGAAATAATGTCCAAAGGCCGCTGTGTATATTTCTGTGTGGAATTTTTATAGGAATCCGGTTCCTATGTTACATGTGACTGCAAGTTGTTCCAAAATGTATGGCAAGAATGAGCAGAATCATGCGATTTATTCCTCATGTACTTAAAACACAATTATTTTAATTAATTACAGTATTGTAATTTCTCCAGAGGTATATAAACAATGTGGGAGAAATAAGCAGAGTACACATATGCCAAATGGAAAACAAGGTAATACAAGAAAGATTAAAAATGCACAGAAGGGAAATTTAAGCACACAAAAACAGAGAGCAGAAATAATAAAATAGAAATAAAAGAGCTGGCAATGAGCAAGGAAGGTAGCAAAGTGAGACAGAGTATTTTTGGTTAGAGTGGTTCTGTCTTTCTAGTGTCAGCACTTCACATCTGCCGTCATGCACTAATGGGAGCTGAAGCCTCTATAATGCTGACCCAGACATAGATGATTCATAATGAAATTGCATCTGCATATGTAAAAGTGTCATAGCTATCAGTTATATTTTCAAAGTAAAACAATTTAGGATCCCACATTTCAAGAAATGGGGAACTGCACCCTGATATAAGAAAACTGTTGACTATAAACTCCATAAACTCCATGTTGACTATAAACTCCTTTCCTTTAAACTCCATACCACCAAAAATCCTATGTTTGACTGTTGTTTTGAAGGGTGGACTTCTACCACACTGTCCCAAAATAAGACATGTCTGTCCTACTCAGAGTGCAAGTGTCTTCCAGAGGCACCTGCAGTAGGGTTTGAATAGTCACGTTAGGCTCAGGAAGCAGTTTGGACACGTTAGCTCTGCCTAAGCTAACGCACCCCAGTTCTCCGCAGGGCTGACCGTCCCCAGCAGGGCAGTATGCTGACACACCAGCCAGTGCCCAGGCTGGCCACTGGAAGCTCGTGCACGCAGTGGTTTCCTGCGCAGCTCACACTGCTCAGAGTTGTTGTTCCAGCTCTCTGCAGACTCGACAGACTTTGCTGCTCCAGTTATACGTAGCTCATGCTGTACGTACAATGGTTAAATACTTCCTCTGTTCTTTTTTAATTTCCAGAGAATGCTGGAATTTGAGAAGCAAAAGGCCTTTAATACTGCAGCAAAGAATTTCATTGTTTGTTCTAGAGAAAAATAGCATTAAGCTAAATCTACACTAGTAAATTGAACAGCGGCATGGACGTTTCCTGGGCACAGTTCAGTCATCCAGACTGTTAAACTGCTTGAACGATCCCTGTGACAGTGTTGGCTTGGGCCAGTTAGCCAGATCTTAAACAATTCCCAGATGTGGGCCAGCAGTTAGCTGAGTCCAGTTCCCACAGATAGGGTGGATGTCACCACCCTGTTTCAGAGGCTAAAAAAGAACGTTCCCGAAGCATGCCAGCTGGACTTTTGGCAAGAGCACAGCCCGACATACATTGCTGGAATAGTTGTAGCTTTGGCTAGAGTTTCCTGGTATTCTAGCTAGTAAAGCAGGAGGCAGCTCAAAAAACTGCTGGTGCATAGGATGATATATGAAACTTATTATTTGTTATATCTTTGTTTAAAAAAATATGAGGCATCCAGCTAAGGAGCAGGAAAATCTCTTTGTCACTTCAGTGACCAACCATAGCACAAAAATCATGAATAAAAAAAAATGAAGAGCTAAAGAGTTTGCCCATGACCTGGGAAAATTTTGTCTGATTCAGCAAACATTTATTGCAAATTTCCTGTGCATCTTTCTCCTCTGCCTTCAGGCTTCTCCCCTCTTCCCAGTTTTCTATCTTTCTTAGCTTCCGAACTCCTTTAACAGCTGGACTTTCATTCCGTTTCCACCGTTCCCTCCAAACCTCTCCCTAGAGGAGGTAGAAGATATAGTGATGCTGGGGTATGAAGGGAGGAAGGGGTAGGGAAGGAAAGAGATGAGGTGCTGACGGGCAGATAGAAGAAACAGGAGAGGTAAAACAGCCTTCTCCTCCTGGTAGCCTAGCAAAAGCCAGACAGCAGAAGAAGGCACTAGAAAGAGGAAAACAGAGGCTGAAAAGAAATCATGGAGAGATGCACCGTAAAGATTACTACAAAAGGCAATAACCACGTCCCCATTTCCTCCAGGGCTGTAGCAGGCTTCTTCACAGACTCTGCTTCTTCAGGGGCAAAGACCGGATGCAAAGCACAATAAGCATAAAGTGAGGCAAAGCGTAAAGTCCCTTTCCTTGCTAAAACTCTCGCATGGAGACAGGAATTCAATCTTCTGAATCAGTTTGTCCATAACATAAGGCTAAATTCTTACTCTTATGTCGGGACAGAAATCCTGGGAAGAACCACATCTCCCCATAATCCCTTCCAGAGAAATGGTACATTTAGAGTGCACTTTACCTGACCATATGTATGTGTTTACTTATCCATAAAGTACTGACAAGGTACCTTATGCATAAGGTAAGCACATAAATCTCAGATACTCATCCAAGTGTCTCTTTATGCTCAGCGGAGAGAAGTAGGAATTTATAAGGGAAGGAAAAAAAGAGAGAAAGAGAGAGAGAAAGGAAAAGAAAAGAAAAGGAAAAAGAGAGGGAGAAAGAGAAAAAAAAGAAAAGGGGAAGGGAAAGGGGACGGGGATGGGAAAGGCAAAGACGAAGGTAAAGGAAACCCTTCTTTTGACCAGTCTCAGTTTTAAACGGGTACTTGAAAGAGAACAGTGAAGGAATTTTGCAGATGAGCTCAGGAATGCTTTGTCTTATACACAGATACAAAGAACAGGGAGATAATTGAATGAATGAAGACAAAAGGGGTGGAAGTTTTATATGTGAAGCTCAGCAGGGATGATTTATATGGAGCCTTGCAGGTTTTCCTGAGATCTGYCAACAGACTTTACAGTCCCAAGAGGTTACATTTAAATTATTTATTTGCTACCCAGTGATGTAGTACCTCAACATTTACCTGCAACTGCAAAGTAAATACTGAAATGGAAATTGTTGGTCTGAACGAAGTAACTACTGCTGGGTTTTTTCCTACTCCTGTAGTTAGATAGTACACCACTATTTGTAGCATCTGCAATGCCTTTATACAGTCCAGCAAAATGAAAGCAACATGAGAAGGGGAAATAAATCTATAATACCTGCTGTGGGTTACTGGAGTGGAAAGAAAACCCTCTTCATCTGCTTTCCTACTGAAGTGTGCGCGTCTTCTCATTCGTGTAACAGATGACTCTGAACAGTGCCCTCACCTCACCAGAAGCACAGTCTGCTTCAGGCAGCAGGAGATGATTTTTGCAGCCCTCGGTAGGCATTGGCAGATCCTTTGTCAAACACCATAGGAAAAAAATGTCTTTACTGTAAAGGACACACATACAACAATTAACTTTAAAATAGTCATTTCCCCCTCTTCTTTTTCTTTTTTTTTTTTTATTTTAAAAATCGAAAATTCCCAAAACTTCAGGGAAACAACATTCAGTTTGTTGTGGTTGTGTTCGTCCATGCGTCTGCATGAAATGAGAAGGTGGCAATGCACAGCTGATAATGTTTCACTCATTAGGAAACACCACGCTTCGTCTCCACTCAGAGATGTTTTCCTGCAGAAGAGGTACGCTCAGAACATTGACACTATTTGCTAAATAAGTAACTGGTAATTAACCAAAATTAAAGTAAAACATCCTGAAGAAAAACAATATTTAAAAATAGAAAGAAAGGAAACCATCAATATCCAAGCAGATTTTTGTGGAGGAGTATCAGAGAGTCTGTCAACTTCACCACAGTGTTTGTTATTGCTGTAGGTTTTAAATGAAGGATGCCAGGATATTACAACAATGAATGGCAGTATAAAATCTCAGGGTAAGGGAAGAGTTACACCTCAGGAGGTAAAGACAGGTTTAAAGATAGGTCTATAAGTAACAGATATATTCTTTTTTCCCACTAAAAGTACCCCATTTACAGAAATATTACTGACCTCTGAATAAATTAGATTCTGGATAAAATTGCAAAGTGTTCCTAAGAGACTCAGGTACCTATTTGTTATTGACTTTCAAATGGGATTAAGAAGCTTTTGAAAGTTGTAGCCAGGAAAATCTTTCAAAAACTCAACCAGAACAGTAGGTGCCCTGTTCTAGGACTGCTGTGGAATGAGTGAAACTTCTTAGGCAAAGAGGGATTTTCAAACTGCAAGGTGATACATCCTCTGGTAACACATTCATTAAGAAAGTGGTAGGGGAGGACAGAGAGTGTCTGTAATCAGTAATAAGTCACTATTCATTATTCTAAATACTTAATGTTTTGTTTATACTTCTAGTTATAAAAATAAGTATCTATACTTTTCAGGATATTTCTTGTCATTCCCATCTCTCCCCAAGTGTACAAGATGCTTTACAAACAAATGTTTCCATATCATTTAAAGCAGAGTCATGTGGAGCTATTCAGGCAAACTGTGCACAAAACAGCAGCAGTTTTGTTGTGTTAGTGCAGGGTTAATTAGCACAAGCAGAGCTCTATGCCAATGCTGTTAAGGTCTTTGTGCGGTTCCTGGTGCTGGACATAACATATTCAGACCTAACTGAGGATCTCCACACAGAACTTTAACTCTTCTCCTGCCCAAAAAAGCAACCAGATTGAGCTGGATAAACAGAGGTGTCACAAGTAAGACATATTGCATGCTGCTTCCATTATATTCAGTTGTAGTTGCCAAAAAATGCAATCCTGTGCCTTGTTTCACAGAGAAGGTTACTGATTATTAAAGCATGGCTGAAATGCTTTCACTTGTTTAAAAGTGCAAGTGCAAAAGGGAGACTGTTGAAGGCAGACAAGTTTTCCACTGTGCAAACAGGTGGTGCAAAGAAGTTAATCAGCTGATTTCTATGTCCCCTTGAGGTAGGACAAGAATTAATTGAATTAAATGGCAGCAAGGGATATTAGGTATCAGGAAGAGCTTTCTAACTGAAAGAGTAGCTGTATACTGAAATAGATTATTAAGGGAAATCCTCAACTCCCCAACATCACAACAAGCTAGCTAAMCATCAGTCAGGGCTGGTTAAAGAGCAGATGGCCTCATACTGAGCTGGGATAGACTAACTAGGCAATATGCATATTTTCTACAGCTGTAAGGAACACTTTTAGAGAGGAGGGGTCAAGTCCTGGCTTCACTGAAATCAGTAAAATTCCTGCAAGTTTAACATACTTGTACAAGTATGCAAGTTTAACATAAATAATTGTGTAAAAGACATTGGTTCGGTGTAGCATGCTTTCCTGTGGTTGCCACAGGAAACAAACTGCCATTGCTACTAACTAATAGAGCTCCTTCTTGAGCACTTATGTAAAGGGTATTTTTTGTGAAAACAATTGGCAAGCTTTGATGAACTTTCGATGAGATGAGACCCAATAGTTCTAGACCCCATTAATGATCTGCGTATTGATATTTTGGGCATTTTTAAAAGGGAGTGAACTTGCAGGCAGGATAGCAAGGATCAGATGCAAAAAGTAAATGGATGAGTTTTAGCATTTCAACAAGAATCTTTTTTTTTCTTTTGATTAGCTAGTATTAATGTTTTTCCATATCACAAGCACTTCTATACTCTAATCTATCCCTATCTTGCACACAGCAGAAATTTTGAAAGAGCGTAAATGCTAAAGCCTCCAAATATGCTGCCTACATTGCTCTTGCCAAATGCATGCATGTGTGTGAGAAAGTACTTCCCTGGGCGTGTATTGAGTGATTATCATAGTGTTGGTGGCTCATTTATTTATCCCACTTGAGCATTTTTATATGCAGCCATTCAGTTGCTCTGATGTATGCTAAAATATTATGAATAATGCTATGACTTAAATACAGACATAAAGACCCAGTCAACAGGAGGATTTAAAGAGCTAGCATCTACTGAGTCTATGTCCACAATTATCAGGAGGATAAGGACTTAATGCAGCAGTAAAACTAGTCAAAGTGTTTTTCATTCCATCTAAATGTAGATGAAAAAGGTAGGAAGATTTTGTTTCTCTCTTTCAGACAGCAAATGTAAACCAAGGGCAACCTAGTGGTATCGTCAGAAGAAGAAGTGCCATATCCTATAAATACTTGGTTAGTTTCAGAAGGCTTCTAAACAGCTGAAAGTACTGCTCAATGTGAATGCAGGCATCCCAAATGATCACTGAGGCAGTCAGGTTGCATTCATATAAATTTAATATAAATATATAAATGCCATCTTATCCGAACAGGCAAAAGTATAAGCAAAACATCACATGTTTTTCATTAAATCTTAAATTTCATCCTACCAAAATCTGACTTGTCAACACTTGACTCTAAACTCTGATACTTAATGAGATACCAGGTTTAATTTCCTTCTGTAAGTGTGCTTCCAAGAATCAAATTGCTGAAACTATGATGAAAAGCCATCTTCATGCACATTTAACATATGAATATCTGAGATGAAGTCAGCTCAGTTAGGACTGAAAATCTGGTCCTGACGTCAAATTTGGACACAAGAACTGACAAGCTTACCTTTTCTCATTAATAATGCTCCTTCTTTGTCTCTTACATTTTTAACGTGTTCCTATTTCCTTTTCTTCTTGAACATAACATCTCTCATGTTCTCCTCTCTTTCTCTCTCGTTTTCCCCCATTTCCCTTTCCTCTGTGTTTTGTTTTCGTTCCCTGGTTTCCCCTTCATTACTTTAGTCCTATTCATTTCAAACAGAATACTCCATTTTATACTTATACTGTTATGTAAACCAGAGCAATAAGCAGGAGATCAGGCTAGAAATACAACATGGAAATATCCCTGATAAGGCAGGCTAGAATGAACATTTGTATTACATTAATGTCTTCTGTATTATAATAGCAAAAATATCTTATTATGTTAGTGAGTACAATGCACAGTATTTTGCTAATATACTACACTGGTCACTAATCCAATGTGAAGGTCATAGACACATCATCTATTAGCTTTTACTATTGCTTTCTGTATTGTATTGATAACCCAGCTTCTGACCCAACCTTCTGCTTCCCCATTCAGTTTATATTGTAATTGAGGGCTTTTTTGAAAAGGGGGGAAAAAAGTAAAGAAAGAGAAAAGAGAAAGAAGAATTAATGCCAGTGAGACTCTTTTTTCCTGTGTCTAAGCAGTCTGATTTATTGCAAAGTATTTGCCATTTCATATCCTATTGTTTCTTTAGGTATTGAAATGTGCTGTATCATTTTTCAAGGGTTTTAGAACTGCATTTGCAAATTAAAAAATAGAACTAATAACAATGAATTTCAGCTGAACAACTGTCAACAGGATGCTGTATATTCCAAGACAGTCAAGAATAATAACACTCTTGGACCATATGATCATCTTTAATTTGGAAAGCTGTCTGAAATTTAAATACATTAAAGACAGAATTCTGACCTAGTTTTATCAAGCTGAAGTGATTCAGTGTTCACTGTTTTCCTTCATAATATAAATCTGCCTGGGTAATTTCCACTATGAAAACAATTTCCATGCAAGGAAAATGTTGACTTTAAGCAACGGTTAAGGAGCCTGATGGAAACAATATCTTTAGTCAAATTATACTTTATTCACTATTGGTCCTGTCCAATGTTTGGTGTTAATGGATGCCCAGTTCTTCTCAAAAAGCACAGATAGATTGCTTCCAAAGAATAAACCTTTATATACAAGTGTTGGTACCAATGCTCTGAGCAATTAATTATTGCTGTTGCAGTCCAGAAAACTTTTTCAAAGTGTTACTGTTGTCATTCACTTGGAAACTGCTTAAGGTCTTACAGGAATACTTCTTTTCAAGCCCTTGTTTTCACTTCAGAATCTTAAGAGAGAGGTTGAACTAGTTGGTCTTTTTGTGTGTTATAAGTGGCTGAATTATTTAGGACCGACAAAAGGACTGAAAGAACTAGCATATGACATCTCAGCTCTGTAACAAATAGATTTAATACATATACCATGTCAGATGTACTACAACAAAGTTTAGAGAACAGAATATACATCTTGATCTCAATGCCATGCAAGTGTGTAACACATATTTGAAGGCTAGGGTAATTAAAGTTATAAAAAATATGATAATATGCAATATGTGTTCACCAAAGATCCTGCCAACCTAACCAGTTATCTTGCTGAAAGAGATATCAGGCCACCTAGACAAAGAGGGTGCATTAGATTTCATCTGTCTGGAGTTCAGTAAAATACTTGATACAGTGTCCTATGAAAAAGTATTAATGAAGGTGAGGAAGATGAGAATTAGTACAGGAACTGTGAGCTGAGTGAAGAATTGGCTAGGGGGGAAGTATTGAAAGGGAAAAATTCAGTCTGATGTGAGGTAACAAATGAAATTCTTCAAGGGCTGACCTTGGACTGATCTTGTTAATTTTTCACATAAATAACCTTGGTTTTTAACAAAAAAAAAGTATGTTTATGATGGAAAGCTAAAAGGCATTGTCAATTCTGAAAAGGATTAGGGTACTTCACAAAAGAGAACTGTTTGGCCCTGAGGATGTGAGTAAGTGTAATTAAATTAAATTAAATTTATAATAAAAAGAGGAAGGTCATTTGGGACTATGAACAAGAATTTCTGCTATTGATTAGGAATGCATGAGTTAGAAGTGACTACGCAGAGAGGGACACAGGTGTACAAGCTGATTATAGAATGACTACAAGCTGGTAGGGGTTGGCAACTCTGGAAAAACTCAAATGCAGTCGTGCAATGCATCAGTCAAGGTGTTTCCAGCTGAGATAGAAAAGTGTTAATTCCATTATACCAAGCCCTGATGAGACTTAATTTTTAATGGTGTGTATTGTTCTGGCCATTTATATTCAAGATATGAAATTGGAACAGACATAGAGAAGACTCACTAAGATAATGAGGGGAATGGAGAGATTATCAGAAAAGAGAAGAACTCACCTGGTAACCCAAACTGATGAGACTATTGCCTGTACATCAACCAGAGTACAGACATAAGAAAGAAAGAGAGTTGCTTAAACTCGAGCATAGTTTTGCTACAGTAATAAATGGTCATATACTGGCTGTTAATGCAGTAAGTCTAGATATAAAATAAGGGAGATTCTGAAATAGCCTTCCAGTTAAAGTACTGGGAATAGAAGGAGTCTGACTACTATTAATATACTGGTTGAAGCATTTGTGAAAGGGAATATATGACATGGTGCCTGTAATATCAGGGGGGTGGATTTAAAGATCAAGAAAACATTTCCAATCTTTTATTTCCAGGATTCCAAGCTTTAGCCCTTCCCAAGGTTTCCAAGATTCCCCTTGTCTATCTATATAGATGTTTATTTAAAATCAGAAAAATTAATTCCGTCAATGTTTAAGTTCATAAAAGGGAGAGAGATATCATAATTTTGTGCATTGCTTTAATTATATTTTAACTGAAGCAAATTCAAGCCAAGTATTTCAGCATGTCATTCATGGGGAAAATCTTATTCACAAGGCTGCTCTGTTCGTGATGGAGTCTTGCATATATTCAAATTCATCAGAATTTTATTAGTCTGGGGTTCTTATTTTTAGGGAATAAGTTCATAATTAACATTTCAGCAGCAGGGCACCAGTTGGCAAACTACAAAGGTATTACAACTAAGCAGGATTTAAGAATAAATGAAGATATTTTTAAGTGGAAATAGCTCTTTATTCCCTCCAAAAATAATATTCACTCTATCACAAAGTTACATTGCATGGATATACTTAAGCCCCCATCATACAAAAATCAAAAAAAAATCAATTTTTTGGAGTTGCAAGCAGTTATGAAGCAGTAAATGAAGAAATGAGTACAAAGACATTTGATACATAAAAGTAATGGGTAATTATATTGTGTTTGGAGCTAAATTGCTTGAATTATACACTGGAATAGGTAAACTTGATTAGGCTGCCTCATCCGCAACCATGTCCCAGGTTGGAAGTCAGATTCAGGAAAAACCTATCGCCATCACACATTTCCTGGCTCCCCTCTTTTCTACCCTCAACCTCTCTGTTTCAAATAAAAATACCATCAAAGGTGATGGAACACAATCCTGACCTTTGTTAAAAACTATAGTTGATGTGGTTGACAGATGTGTTTGAAAAAGTACAGCTGTCCCCTAGCAGACACTACATCACTGTCCTACTTGTTTGCCATCTAGTTTCTTTTTCGTCTAACTCCATTGTAGTACATTATTACAAATTATTTAAGCACTGGCACAGTTGCCCAGAGATGTTGTAGCATCTCCATTCTTGGAGATTTTGAAATCTGAACTGGGCGAGGCTCCGAGCAACCTGATCTAGCTTTGATGTTGACCCTTCTTTGAGCAGGAGGGTCRACTAGATGACCTCCAGTCATCCCTTCTAGCCTGAATTATTCTGTGATTCTACCATAGCTAACAGAAAAGAATCCTGTTGTTTTGAAGATAAATAATTATGACATATTCATCCCAGCTGAGCACATGTTTTAGCCCAGAAATATTTTAGCTTCTCTCCTGGCTAAATTTTAGTCATTCATAAATATTACAGTGGAACACACCACCTGGATACTAGCTTATCACTGTTGGAAGTTGAAAGATTATTATAATCTCATACCAGACCATTGCCAGGAAGGTCAAGTAGCTAAATAGCTATCTTCCCTCACCTTTAGAAAAGGCTTGACCACAGCAGATAGTATAAACTGTCAAAGGGAGTTTTCTGAGTAAAAGAAGTGACRCTAGACCATGATTAAAGCAACAGTCTCCCACAGCACTTGTCTCTCAGTTCTCATATCCAAAATTCAGTCACAACTCCTTTGAAAATGTTTTTAACCCAGTTGTAGAGACAGTAGAAAAATTCAAAATCGAAAAAAATATATTAAAAATGGTTGATTAGAAAGAGAAGGAAGTTTAGCAAAAAAATCTATTTATAGGTTTGGAAATAAGGGACCTTGCTTAGTGTCCAAAGTTCCTGTAAAATGAACTCAGGCCCTAATCAGAGTTAAAATGTTGCTCTCATATTATCTGGGTCTATTTAAATAGAGACTCACCTATAATAAAATAGCATATCAGTACTATTCTAAGTGTTAAATGTACTGATTTTGCAAAATTAAGAAGCCAGAAGATATAAAACAATGCTTAGGACTGCCAGATTTATGACAGTGTTATTACAGTTGACAGATGGCTTTTTTTTTAAATTGCAGCTTGTATCAAGCGGAGCTGAAGCATCCCTGCAGTAGTCTCTGCCTGGGTGTTGCACAGGTATTAGCAAATGATGGTAATTTATCAGGAAACATCCCATGTCTCTGATGAATCAAGGCTCTGTCACGCTATGGGACCCTCACATCACTGCTGCTCATCAAGTGAATTATACAGCCTAAACCCTGGTCATTTGGGGTCTGCAAAGAAGTCATAGGCGTTCTTGTGTCTAGCATCTAGGTCAAACTGCAACTAGAATAATTCCACTCTGAAGTTGTCGTGGTTTTGGCTGTTGCTAAACTCTTCTGTGCTTTTTAACAATCAGCCATTTTGTCTTCAGTTTGGCATTTGCTTCCACACTTTTTCTCTTGATCAAAAATAGGACTTATCCTAACCCAAATTGTTAGTTTATTTCCCGGAAATGAAAGGATATAAATGCATCCATTTATCTGCGTATTTTTAGCTGTATTTTTCTTAAGTGCTTGCATTGTTCACTGTTATATTATCAAAGTGCCACACAACACTCAGGCTCTTGCAGTTTTATTTTTGTAACTTTACAAGCTTATTCTTGTAATTCTGCAATAACTAGACTGACAAATACGAGAAAGGAAAGAYAAAAAGACACAAGAGTGGCAAACTCAGGGGCCTAACTCATACTTCCGATCTGCTGTAAACGAAACGTCCTTAGTGAAGATACATCAGTGTATGCCAAGATGGATCCTGAACATGACTGAGCCCTTGTACACCAGCAGAGTGGGGCAGGACTTCTTGTAAAGCGTCCATGTGCTCTGATCAGGTCATTCATTTGGATAATCCGTATGGACTTGCCCTTCAATCTAGAGGCAGCCAGAGCATCTATCCCCCTAACAGCTATGCTATTCCTTTCCTTCTTTTTGGTTGAATAGCCCTCACATAATTTGTGCTTGTAGTCATATACATATACAGTTAGATCGGTAGTAAAAATCAGGCATCATGGTTATCCATTTAACAACAAAAATAATTACACTTTATCTGCTGGTGCACAGAAGCAGGAGTCTCTTGAAACTGTGCTGAGGCAAGCATGTTTTAAAGGAGCAGCAAATAACTTATCAGAGGGTCTCCCTCTCCAGAGCAGTCCTCAGTGAGATTTAAGAACTGAATAAACGAGATCTTGCTCACCAGGTGGGTTTTTGCAGGCTATGATGTTCGTTCTTATATTTCTAAAAAGGAGGTGATAAGCCTTCTATATTGAAAGTGAGTGCTCTATAGACAGGAGGATAGACAACTGAAAAGAGAAATCCCCACAGTGCGGGATCTGTGAGATTTGGCAGAAAATCTGCATCACAATAACTGTGTTGTTTCCCACAGGGAAGGAGCCTACAGAATTTCTCAAGAGAAAGGCACTATTCCACCATTGCTACTTCACAAGTGACAGGCAGGAGACAAATCGGGTGCCATCACAGACAGGTGTCTTCTTTATTGTATACCTCAACACAGGAAAATCTGAAAGGTCTTAGACAAGAGCTTCAGCAGCCCCATTGCACTTAAGGTTTCTTTGCAGAATAAAACTGGAAGTTGAACGGATCTTGGAAAAATCCACAGGGTGAACAGAGCTCACTTATTTTCAGAGCTTTCTAGCAGTTTGCCAGACTTGCAGGCTTAGCACAAGTCAGTGGAAGTGAAAAATAAAGTCTTCACAAAAGGATATATTTTGGAACTTACAAATGGAAGCGGAGATATTTTAACCATTCAATTAACTGTGGCTGCAGGATTTGCTTTGTGAGCATTTTATTTCTTAATCTACACTGCCCTTCTATCACCTCTGAATAACTGTTAACTCTCTTCCTTTTTATCTGTCACTGACTTAAAAAAGGAAGCATAAGGCTGTGTGAGTTGCAGGACCACCTCCGTTGCCATTGAAAGCCGCTATGTGTGGTGAGAGCATTAGAGATTCAGAAGTAAATTGCAAAGTTGGTTCTGAGCACAGTGAAGCATTTAGTTGCAACTCAGTTGYGTGGAAAAAGAAGTCACACTCCAAAAGAGACAGAGAGCTTTCTCTGCTTGAAATTATTGAATAATTTATTCGAAACACAAATCAGACTATTGGAATGAAGGTGATGGTCTTCAGACAGAGGTCGTGCAGAAAAGTACAGGGCCAGTTACTACCTTTTCCCTCTTTCATTGGCTATCAAAATACTTTGTTCTCTTAAAAGAGAAGCTAGTCACAATCAATCATTTTTATATCACCTTCATTGTAGATTATTCCTACTCACCATAACTGTATTTGAAAGGTATTATTGTAGAGAAGCTAAAAGTCATGCAAAATATCTCTTAAATAATGAAGTCAAAATGAGAATATATCACACCAGTTCATTGAAAACTCCATTTGCTTCAAATGTTTTGCAAAAAACAAGGTTTTAAAATACACATTCAGCTTTACTACACAAACAGCTGCCTGACAGAGCTCAGCACAACGCAGCCAGTGTGAAGTAGGTGACATGCAGCTGTAAAGCAAATGATTAGCTTTCAAACACAGACTGCAGATCATTTTCAAAGGTAGTTTATGTAATGACTCATTAACCCCCAAAACTGGATTTAAACACATAGTACAGCCAAGCACTGGTGAAGGGAAACAGCTCTCCACATTCTCACTTGGGCAAAGAAATGGTCTCTGGCTATTTCTCCTCCTCCTCATCTCATGCCCCTCAAGAGCCCTTTTTCTTTCTCAACTGCTTTTAACTAGTGGATTCTCCTCTCCATCCAGAGCAACCTCTTCTAAGAGCAAACCTTACTTACGCACAGTGTGGAAGGAAATACCTCTCAGTTCCCTGTGCTTTCTTCATCACTGTTTTTGATAGCTACCCAGTTACAGATTGCAGAATTACCACGCCAGATTCCTTGGCGCTAGCCAATAGAGACTTAAAGTGCTTAATCTGCTGCTTGTCTGTGGTAAGCCTTTGTTATTAGCCTTGGGAGGGATCCTTATCAGTCAGCAATCTGATTTAGCTCTCATTCCCAACTTGTTTGGGTGTTTTTTGCCTTGTGGGAAACAACTGGTTGAAGTTGTTAAGCTTCTTTTATGCAGGGCTAATAAGGGTTTGGATGTCTAGTTCCCCTTTCTGAAAAATCTGCTGTGGACTAACATGATCCTGGTCGTGTGTAAAGTGCCAAGGCCTCTCAGTCAGAGCAAGAATTATGTTTCTTGCATCATTTTTCTCTCAGTGAAAAGATAAAATCCAAATGTCTTTTTTGTTTTCACTGGGTGAACAGCATATTATTCTCATCAATTTCCAGAAGCAAAAGTCAAAAAATTTTGAAGTACAACTATAATAGAATATAGGCATGTATATACCCGCAGAGGTATAAATTCTCTTTTACTCTTTGTAGGCTGGCATCTGAGATTAACTCTTTGCAGTAGCACAAGCCAAATGTTCATATATTCAGGAATTTTCAAAGTATTATAAAGGATTAGTTCATGCAAATTTCTGATAAGGACATGTTAATAATTCTGAGAAAAGAACTTATTAGCTTTAGCAAAATAAATATTTAAGGCATCCATAAAAGCTTGTAACCAGTCTGAAACATAGCAAACAGTATCCGTACATTAAACAAAATCAATCAAACAGTAAATCTGCTCTCTCCTGGAAACTTCTACATCTTTCTGCTATTATATATATGCAAATATAAGCCTTCCAAACCACATCCACACTTCTACGCTTTAGCAGAAATATACACACACTCCTTCCTGAGCCACTTGCAAAGGTGACCATAATGTGCAGCATGGGCCTTGAGAAGACTTGCCTGAGAAACACTTTTCAGGTCTTTCCAWTCCTAACTGCAGACAATCATTCTGGCAGTCTCCATAGGTCCATGGTCAACAGGGGACCAGCCCTCAGCTTTCAGTGAAACTCTTGTCTGTAGCATGTATCCACCCTCTGGCTATCCAACCACTGCCCCTCTCAGCAGATGCATCTCAGCCTGATTCAGGGAGCTGCTCAGGTCCCACAGTTGTCCTTCACTTTTAGGTTTGCAAGTTTGCACCACAATTTGACCAACTCAGCTGATAGGGGATGACCTGATGGGAACTGCCAGGAAGATGCCTCCCAAGAAAACCTTGTCAATAAAAACTATTGAACATGTATGATAATTGTAACACTTTCTTTCCGGTGTTTCAGGATGTTCCTAATTGAATTGCCATGTCCTGCTCTTTGCACAGGGGATTATATCTATAGTATTCCTAATAATACCTATCTTCCCTGCATCCATCTGTTCTGGGACATCCTCTACCTAACCAGGAGGTTGCAGTAGTTCAAGCAAACAAAGGATCCCTGCTGAGAATATGTTCTTCTAAAGATCTCCTGTGTGGACCTCTACAAAGAAACACAGTCATAAAGCTTTACTGCTGAAAGTGATGTAACCCCCTTTGAAGGGCTGCAGGTCTGCATTTTGTTTCATGTTGCTAGTTCTCTAAAAGCAGTTTGATTTCCTTGCAGAAAGAGCCATTTTCAAGATTTCTTGCTCTTTGATACTATTATGAACTTTTTAGTCTACTCTTGAGTCAATCTTTGTCAATCACAAAGTGGACCAAGACCAGTGGGATTAAACAGCTAGATAAATATTGAGTCAGTGGGGCCAGATTTTAACGTCTGTAGTTGTGTTGAATATTATGTTATTCCAAAAGAAACCTTCTTAGACTTCAGGAAGTTTCTTTCTGGGTTAAGGTGCTGCTCAGTGAAAATAAGATAATCAATAATGGACTCTCAATTACCATCAGCTAATAGTTTATGAGACTGGAATTATTTATGTGTATTTTTAAACAATGTTTRTACATAGACAGCTAGTGCTGACACACTTAGGAATTTCCAAGTGAATCAAAGCTAAAGTCCCTCCAGCCAATATTTACCCTTCACCCGTGAGCGGCACCAGAAGTTTCAGAAACCCACAAAATCACAGACAGGCAGGACCAGAAGAAATCTCAAGAAATCGTTTCATTCAAACCAATGTGTTCAGAAGAGAAAGAGAGGAGATAATCTCCCTCCCAAGTTAAATCTCATTCTCATCTCTGTCAGAGATAAGCTTAAAACTTCAAATGTGAAGTTTAATATCCCCTACAGATGTTTTTAGAAATAACTGCTATTAAAACTTTGGACACCTTTGTTATCCCAGTGTGCTCTGGACTCCTTGGTTCTCTAACTTTGGCTAGACTTCCTTTGAAGACCTCTGCTTTATACTGTCTTCTTAAAATATCCACTGAATACTTCAACTGGTCTTTGATATAATAGAGATATCTGTGATAGCTTTGTTCTTTGCCTGTTAAGCATGTTCATTAATCAACATTTCTTATTTAAAATAAAAAATACTTTATCCTGAAACTTTAGGGTTATGGTCTCCTAGCAACAGAAATTCCTCCTAAGAAGCCACTTGTCTTTCAAAGGGTCTATGCCTTGAACACATTTGACAAGAACTTTTCCAAAAAAATTTAATCAACTGATTTCTTAATATGAGTTAAATGGTTGGTTTTTTTCCCCAGAGCTGGCAACAGTATCAAGTGTTACAATTTTAAATCATCGTTAAAAACGATCACAAATCCTCCACAAAAATAGCCACTAATTATTATTGTTTATTATGAGTGTCGCTGTCACACACCAGGACGTAACTGGGCAAAGTGCTGTAAAATCACAAAAAGAAAGTGTTTGCCCCTTATACCTTACAGATTTTCATGGTTTCTTTCAGTGTTTCTGAAGTGTAAGGAAGCACAAAAAGCAACTTCTAGTTCCAAAAAAGAAATCTACTTCCTTACCAGCTCTCTGATCCTTATGAATATTCCTAATGCAATTATTATGAATAAAATTAATTTATTGAACAGCATTACCATATGCAGCATCATTCCAGCTACTCATGATAAATGCAAATGCCAGACCTAGGAAGTGTGAAACCACACAGTTTTGCACTCTGAGCCTTACTGTACTCCCCTCCGACTCATTTCTGCTAATATTTTTTCAGGATAAYTGAATGACTTGTCAAATCAATTAGTTTGCAAAAAGATCATTTAATATGGCTCCCTATCATAAAAGGATATAGAGCTCACCATTGTAGGGGGTCACTTCCAGTTCTGTGTACCTGTAAGTCCCAAACTCCTATACGGTCTGTCAGAACAGCAAGCTTGAGAGAAGTAAAACCATCTGTAGAAGAGCAGTTTTAGCAGTACTTTGTTTGAAGGGATCCRGATTTGCATGAGGTTCAAAGGTCAAAGAGCGGAAACTGGGGTGAGGTTGTGACAGACTGTGATTTTAGTCGAGGTGGAGGTGGAACAACTATTCCCGAAGCAAGGAGGGGAGATAGGTGTGAGGTTAGCAGAGAGGCAGAGGTGTTGATATGGGTAGGAACAGAGGTGGAGTGAGTGAGACAGAGGGAGGAGCCTGGGTGGGCAGATGTCCTTGAGGTGAGCAGCCGGAGAAGGTGGACATGAAATCTGTGCTTGTGTTAACAGAAACAGGGGACACACCATAAGCAAAGCAGATCAGTGGATAGGAACCRTAGTAGAAGGATGGTTAAAAGGGCAGGGAAACCGTACCATGGGGGGGGGGGGGGTAAGGTAGATGCTGTGAGCCAGAACAGAAGTGTAGTATGAGCAGTGTTGATGGGAAAATGGACAAGATTAAAACCCAAGATGTTGCTTTCTCTCTGGGACTCCAAAGAAAGAGAACAGTGCTGGAGAATCTGAAGATGACTGTCTAAATTAGAAATAAAATGCCATACCAACTAATGTTTAACAGATAGCCACGACTGTGTATGAAGTGTAGGAGAAGGTAYCAAATTCTTCTCAGCTGATCTGCTCAGCACATTGGCCTGGAGGCAAAGAGTTTTCCCAAAATGAGTGGTTACAATAGGAAGCCCCTCACATATGCTAGTGCTGCTGCTATTTCAAGTACGAATATATCTTTGGGGACATTTTTCATACTGGTCCCCTTCAGTCTGCCAGAAAGGCTGTTGAAAAGCAGACAATATCAATGTTCCCCTGTGGAAAATATTTCTGAAATCTGAATAATCCATTTCCAGTGCTTCCTGAGAACCAGGAGAATTTAACTGGTTCCCTGAGGAATGCAGAAATCTTACAGTATTATGCTGTAATAACAGAAAGACAGCAAATACAAAGGAAATCAAAGGGTGATTTCTGCCTCTCACAGTACTGTATAGTGTATTGAGCATGTATGGAATAGAAAATGTAATCAATACAGATACCAAAACAAATAAGGAAGAACCTGGAAAAAGATCTACCATCTAGAACTAGACCAACTGATCATTTAGCTCAGTGTGGGATAAGAAAGTTCCAGTCCCATAGTGAATCTTTTCATAAATTAAGAATTCAAGCAGCTATTCTATGTGTCCCTGTAATATACTGAAGACCTCAGCATGCTGAAAGAATTTCTAGGCAACTAAAGGTRTTTTATAATTCTTTAAACTTTTTTCTTTTTAAGCAGGAATTCCTAGTGAGGATTTTGAAATATGCACGATATTTCTGTTCTGTCTTCTTTTATACCCTTTCCACCTGACATACAATCGGTTTGGATTTTTCTATTGAGCTGAGTGGCTGCTAAATGCTTGATAGATGAATGATCATTGCTCAAGTGATTTTCTACCAGACTCATATGAGAAGCAATTTTGACTTCCAGTTCTTCATACATTCGCTTTTCATCTAAATCTTTGTMTCATTGACCCATCTGACCCATTATCACATCACCACCTGTTCAGTCATGAGCCTGGCTTACAAAGACGAACCTTTGATAGGAAGACGTGGGCTGATGTRTTTTGTTCAATGTTGCAGAGTGTTTACCACTTTGCAATAGACTTTTCTATGAACTTTAAAGAAGCATTCACTCCTTTGTTGATATATGTCATATTTTTAATATGTAACCAAAAAGCTTTTTCTCTGCAATGAGATAACATCTGCAAAAACAAGGGTCTATTTTGATAAGAAATCTAAGTCACAGCTTTAGTTTGAACAAGTATAATCCACCTTTTAAACATCATTTTTTGTTCAATTGTATTAAATTCTTAATTTAATATGTATCAATACCTGTTTAATGAATTAAAATAAGAAAAATCCATTATAGCACTAGAGTATAAAACCAAATCTTGTAAAATGATTCTGGATAAGTTCTGTCTGATTACAGCAGATCACTTCTACAAAATAAAAATCTGCAAAGCTATCCAAGGCTACCTTTATAGAAAATGCAGGAAAATAGGCATTTCTAGGACACGACTCATCCCTTCCTAAAGTGGATATCTAAARTAGTTTAGATGAATGAGACCCTGAACTCACCTATTTCTCACTAGTGACTATTCCGAGGTCACTGGGAGACTAGCTAGATGTGGACATCTAAACAGATGACATCTAAGGTTAGGCTTCCCTAACCTTAATTAATCCCATCCTCTGTGCTTTATTTTGGTAAATAAATTAAAATTAGATCACTTTGTAGATTTCTTGCTATCTCTTAATATTTTTAATAACTATTTCTTGTTTGCGTTAAACCACATTCAAATACTTCAGAAATTGTGAATTTTTCAAACACAACACAGTACTGAAAGGTCAGCCAGGATCTTCAGGTCCAATCCTAGGCAATCATATCATAATCCCTCACACAAACTGAGCCAGCTTTGTCTTAAAACCCCTCCAAACATTTCATTCACCCTTCAGATGGTAAGAAACCCTTTTCTAATTTCCAACCCAAATATATTCATGGACCAATTACATCTATTTGACTATATTCCAACACTTCACTTTACCCTAAAAAACCTCTCACTCTCAGGTGCAGAAATTAAACCATCTGATTTCACTACAAAATCCTCTTGGAACAGCTCAGATTTGTTATCGTCCTGTCACCAATAAGTTCCTTTCTTTCCATCCAAGCTGTTCCAGATGGACTGTCCTTTCTGGCTGCCCAGAAGCTCTCTTCCTCCCTGAAAAACAATGCTAAAGACTCATTCCTTCTGAAATGCCTATGAGGAATCTACTTACAAAGATACCAAGGTTGAGTAGCAGCTAGACAGTCATTTAATTTTGTTATATTTCCACAAGAACACCCCTACTAAGGGCTTGAGGGGGGTTAACCATTTATAAAGCTTAAAATAACATATTTATCACTACCTAAGACCACTAAATATTCATATTCAGGAAACACATTAACAGATACAGTCAGTAATATTAAATAACAATGTGCAGGTGACAGATTAACTCTACCAGTCAGTATATCAATGTATTTTAAAAGMACTTTCACAACCTTCAAAAACATACTCTCATGCTTATTCAAAAATACTTTCAATAAATTAAATATTCTATTAATTAATTTTCTCTTATTAGGCTCTCAGGATTTTCTGTATCATCAGGGAGTGCACTAATTCATCTACATGACCTCACTACAATTAGTTTTGTTCATGCTCCTTCTTATTATATTGCTATATTTTGTCTTGTTTCAGAATAGTGGGGAACATTTCTGCACCAGGATAACATCTTTTTCCAGGTCTGGTCACTTCCAGAATCCTCATTAAGGCCTTCAAACCAATATATTACTACCTCCTATATTATAGAAAGATCCCAAGAAAACCAAGAGAGATAAAGGCTACTACACTTTTTTTTTATATTTTCTGTGACTCTTTGGGAAGAAAGATTGGAGGGTGGAGAGAAGGGAGGATCAAAAGAACCATGAAAGATTATAATTTCCTTCATGTTATTGCTGTTAGTTATTTTTGTTCATTCCCATCTAGTACCATCTCACTGCTCAGGGCCCAATAGATGCTGCGCACGCTCAAAGCACAAGGCATTCCCAGTGACAACGCACAGCCGAATTTTACTCCAAGGAGTGTTGCACATGCCTCGCCTCTCATAAACATACTCATAGCATTACTTTCAGCAGTGCAGCACATTAAGCAACGCTTATATACATGAGAAGTGGAGGGTTTGTTCCTTTCCYGAGGCGTATTTAAGAGGTACATTTTAAGGACCAGGGAAAGGATTTCTAGCCAGTTCCTATCCCCAGTCCTGAGCTGTAGAGTTTCTGGCGTAGGTGGCCRTCTCCAGGATGATATCCTGCTGATGGTTATCATGAAATGAATACAGTACCAATGTCCAAAACACCATCTTGTAGAACTGGGTCAGCAGTGTTGGCCAAAACAGAAATTTCCCCCATTTCTGGGGAAAGCCAGACTGGGCTTGACTGCTACTGCTCTGGGAAAGTTCGAGGTAGATAGTAGACATGGTGCTGTGACAGAAAGCTGTGAGAGTCCCAGCAAAGCAGGCTRCTCCCCAGGAACTGGAAGAGAGGAAAGCAGAGGGTTTCTTTTTCTATAGTTGCTACTGCCTGTGGCTGAACCCTTCACTTCAGTGGCAGTTAAGGGCAGCCTGGCTTTCCAGGGCRCCTAGAAGAGGCAGGGGGACCGTAGCTATTCTGCTGTCCTCCAAAGGTCCATTGTCCTACCAAGCTACCTAGTCTGGTGTTGTCTAGCACCCACACTGCCATCCTACTTTACATCACCACAATATCAGATATCTGAGGGAGAGACTGTGGGACACGATAAGAAAAGGCAATCTCTTTGATTTTCATATAAAAATTTCTTGGAGGTCAGAAAATTGAATTCATTAGTCTCATAAACTTCTAGATTGAAAGTCACAGAAACTGGAGTTTCCTCATTCATTCTAAAATCAGCAATCAAGAAGCAGCACTCATGACACCTCTCACTGTCTCACTTTTTTTCTTGGTCTCCAGACTGTATGAACCACTTATTGTACAGTGACCATCATTCAGTTTTCTTATTTGTTTCAGCCCTCTTCACCAATGCCAATTACAACCTGTGATGACAGGTTGTGAACTGGGCACCCATCTGCCAGAAAATAGTCTTGGTTTATTGCCCTGTTCAGTGGTCACACACATTTGAACTATTTAATTGGCATTAAAAACCTCTTACAGAGGGAATTTCATGCTCAGTCTCATGTTCCCCACAATGTTATTTCCAATAAACAGGTCATGATTCACCTCGACACAGGTTCAAGTTAACCCCTGACATTCTAAAGGCCATGTACCACTGAAAAATCTCGAAAACAGCCACATGTGTCCCTTAATGGGAACAGAGAAACTTTTAATTGGGAAAAAAATGCTGCTTGTTTGATTTTTTGTTAGTATTTTTGTTTGCACAATTAAAGATTTTTCTTGCTTCAGCAGTTTTCCCTGCTGATTTGTGGGGGCTCATAGAGACTTTGCTGCCTCAGCAGCACCTGGGACGAGAGGTAAATCTGTTTTAAACTATTTGGCCTATAGGAAAGCAATCTGAGCATTGAAGCTGAAATTGTACTAAATTTTCTCAGCCGTCCATAACCACAGAGATTAGCTGTATATGGACTATGCTGTGAAAAAAAAATTAAAAACAAARACAAGAGAGAGTGCATTTTGATAGGTTTCTGACTAGAGAGTGCACACGACTGACTTCAAAATGCTGTAACAAGCTATACACTGTTTAATCTTAGACTGAATGTTTTTGTTGTTATTTTTCTTTTCCCAGCTCTCACCATACTGATTAAGGGCAGTCTCATATCTTTAGAACCTACTGATTAGTATCTTCCTTCATGATTACTCCCATTTAAATTATAAGGCTGCTCAAGGACACAGATGTTCTCCAGAATGAGTAGAGTAGCACAGGTTGTCTCTGAGATATACAGAAGTAAAGGGAGAAAGACGGATGTCTTCTTGTACAGCAGAATGAGAATGATCTGTTTGAMTATACACTTACTTCTGTCATTCTTCATTCTTTCTCTGTACAGTGGAGCCATATTTGTCCTGCCTTGGGCAGCCCACATGAAAAGTCTCATCCTTTCTGGGCACACAAAGGACCAGTCCCTTGAGTTCCTTCAAATGTGAGGAATCAGTAGCTGCTAATCCATGAAGTCATGGGCACATCCCTCCTGGTGCTGGTCCTTCCTCTTGTTCAGGACAGGGAGATGCAGTGCCTCCTACCCCAAGCCATACTACTTCTACGATCCTCAGGTTTTAATGAAGGTTTTCATTAAATAACAGAAGGCTTTCAGACCACATATTTTAGACACAGAGAGTCAGTCTTGCCTCTCAAAATAGTCAACAGAGAAAGCTTCTCTGCCTAATGATTCTAGGGTGCATACTTTGGCTACTCATCCAAATGCACTCATACACCCTCTGGAAAAGGAGCAAATATCTATCCATTAAACAGAGAACTCAGAGAGACTGGCTKCTTGGATTAGGTGCCCAATGATCAGATCAGATGATGTGCAGTGCCACAAAAGACTAAAAATACCTAGCCAAAGTCTCCAAGACCTACCCTGGCTTTGCTCCATGTCCTATTGGGAAGTGTGGGATGCTAGAAAATAATTGTATTAGAGTAACAGTGTAGCAGTGCAATACAGAAGAAACAGACTCAGGTTAGTACGCACTTACTCACGTAAACAGTCTTACTCAACTTATACATGCTGCAAGAAAGTGTTTCTTAATTTGAATATAACTTGTACAGCCTGACTGTAAATAAGGGCTTATGTGCACAAAAATGAAAAATTAAAGTTGCACCTCCAGTAGTTACCATAGCACTTCCCCTTTGCCCAGACACATTTAGCGGAGTATCACATTACAGCAGCACCCACCATATGCACAAAGTACAAACTATTAAGTGTGTGCGTCTAAAGTTACAAAAAGTTCCATTTTGGAAAGACCACTGACTTCCCAATTTTTAACTTGCAGTGTAGTTTTGACAGGAAAAACAATCATTTCTATTTATGTTTACAAAATCATGACTGGCGCCGGCACGGTGGATCAGAATCAACTACCTATCTTCAGTAAGAAACTGCCAGTTGAAGAACTAAGAGCCATCAAATGTAATCAGTTGGAAACAGGTTCAAAGCCAACAAACAGAAACAGTTACACCTGTAGCAGGTGAAATTCCATGCCAAAATGCTTTTTATACACACACACACACACACACACACATATACATATATATATATATACACACATATATGCAGGTTCAAGAGAAGGCTCTGCTAAGAACTTCTAAATAGGCCAATCATACCAGGCTCAAGAAATTCCATGAACATAAATAGCTGGAGACTTGGTGAGTATTAGGGAAAATACCAAATATATTTGGTATTTTTGCCTTTCTTGTCTGCATGGACACAGGACAGGACCCTTGTCTCCATTAGTACAGATAGGATATAGGCTAGATGGACTCTTGGTCTCAAACTGCATGGTTGCTCTTACATTCTTAACGCATGTTTCCAAGTAAAATCTGATTACATATGAAAATGCTGATGATAAAATGTAGTTGACATTCTATGATAAACCTGAATGTATTTCTTGAGTGTTGAGGATTAAAGCTGACTTTCTCATGCATAAATGTATTGCTTCTTTCTATCTTCCTTCTAAGAAGAGCATTTCAGTATACAGTTCCACCATTAAAATACCTGAATTCATTTGCATTCATGAACAAGAGAAGCAGAAGAATACTATCAAACCTTCTACATATGTTCTAAGCAAAGTTACCTTTGACTTAGCACAGCATGAACATTTTTAGCCACTAACATAACTGTTTTGCAAGGTAGTAGCTGCCAAAATAAAATGCATAAAATAAAACATATCCTCTCAGATACAGGATCAATAAAAAATACTTAATATATAAATGTGTTTGATAAGACAAAAATTTATTTGATTCATTACGCGGATACACTACATCCCAGAAGAATTGTCSAAGCACAAAAAAATTGAAAAATTATCTTTAATTAAGAGCAAGAGCCCTTCCAGCAAGAAACTGATCCTGTAAAAAATAAATAAAKAAAAGGGTTTCTCTACTGAACTGTGGGGCATTGTGGTTCTTTATTCAGTATTAAAGTTTTGAGGCCTGCTTGAGGCCTTTAAGATATGGCRTAATATCCAAAAGCAATGTAGTTCCACATACACCCCTTTATCAATGCAGCTCTTAAATCCACAGATCGATCAGGTCCAGCAACGCTTACCTCTCAAAGTATATTAAATCAGGTCAAGGAAAACAAGATCAGCCCCACCTTTCAAGAATATGGTTACGATCCTTTTCAGACTGTATTTTGAAACCCTTACTCCACTGGTCTGCAGTTACTCGCAAGAAATATCAGTAGACTCCTCTGAAGCTGTAGGCAACCTTCAGGTTGGCAAATCCTGGAGGGATCAGATGATGTTGCARTCCTCTTTCAGACAAAGACAGCAGGGAGTAAAACTCATACATAAGGGGCCTCTTTCTGAATGCTTTATCATTATTACCTCCACTATTTCAAGGGTAACTTCCTTTTCACACAGCAGAATACACGTTCCTACTTCGAGACTACATGCACACCAGGCTTGATGTTTTTAAACAAGACTGAGTTACCGAAGCATGAAATAGCTGAAACAATTTTCTTAACAGCTGAAAAACACTTGGCTAACTCAAAAATAGCTGAACCAATTTTCTTCAAACTTTCCAATGCAGTACACCTTTGGACTAACACTACGCCTGCTAAATTTCTTCCTTTCACATGCTTCTTTGCTTTTACCCAGTGACTAACAAGAACATAAAATAAGAATTAAGGATCCAGTCTGGCACATACACAAGTAAATGATTAAAATTACTGGTACAATATTGAATCGGTGTTGGCAGGATCAAACCCTAAGAATGTTAGTAGCATTTCAGCTTTATGACAGTGCTGTATTGACCCTATAAATACGGAATAAGGTAAAGTACACTATCTTTTATAAGACTGTAACTTTTCATGGAGTTCTCATATTACTCTAAATAACACTCCAGGCCAAATCTAGTTGGCTGAATTTTCGGAGATTGCTTTCTAAATTTGCTCTTAGTTGCTATTCCATATACAGCTGTGCATGCAAATTGAAAATGGTTTTATGAGAACAAATCATGTGACAAGTATGAATCAAAATGGGACACATTTGTGCATGCAATCATGCTCTAAACTGAACAAAGAATGCTCACAAGTCAAAAAACAATTTTTTTCAAATCAAAGGGAACATTTTAATTCACAACCTGTCAAGCTTTCTTCCAAATCAGTGCAGGTATCATGTCCATTTTATGTTCATATCTGTGATAGCTGAACTATGTACTACAGCTATATCTTCCCTTTGCTCTAAAAAGCATAGTCATCTGCTCTGTACAGATCCAGTGACACAAAGCATGCATACACTGTCAAATCCTAATCAATCTGTGCTAGAGTTTTAAATGCATCCTGCAAAAAAAAACTTGTTAAAGTAAGAATATATGGGTAATTAGGGAAGAATTTAATTGTAAAGGCATTATTTTGTTCTTCCCATATTCCTTCTCAGTCCTTCTCAGCTTCTAAGAACAATGCAAGTGCTTTTAGTGATCATGTCAGTAAAGCACATCTGTTCTCCAAACATAGGTGTGAGACTGGAAAACTCTAATCAGGTATACACATGCAAATTAATCTGGACTTCCAGTACTGTTCTTCCATTAGCACTGCCAAGCACAAAGTGGCCAGCATGCTGGATTAAATGATGTACATCAGCAGAGTATACAGTAAAATAGACATCATTCACCTGTAATGAAAATTTCCAGTCACATTGACTTTAACACTGACTCTGTTTTAATAATCTGCATTAGCTCTCCCCTGGCGTTGTTTAAAGATGTAAACCATTGTGAGCCCCTTTTATTCTACAAGAGTTTGACATTCCTGTGCAGACAGGCCTAGACTATGCCTAACCCAGATGGCCAGATCTAATGTAAACTCTCTACCTCTAGCCAGTATTCCCCTTTATGCACAATCCAGCCTTCCTTTACGCTGAGTTCTGTACTGCTGTGACTCCCATAACCGTATGAATTCCTCCTAGAGATTTAACAACATGGAAATCTCATAGAGATCCAACAAAAGTTGAGAATTCCATTGATTCTTCTATAAATAAAGTCAAAATTAAAAAGCCAAGTGAGTGGTACAGTTTGCATTACATTATTGCTTTTTACACTTCTCCTGTAACTGATAAATGTCCCACATAGGCACAAGCATATTCTATGTTCTCCCCCAAGCAAAAGTTTATGCATAATATGCAAAGGAAGCTGTTATATTTCTAAGATAAAATAGATTCCATTGTGAACCCTTGTGTTTTGTTGGGTTTTTTTTAATTCAGAAAGATATCATTTCATTCTGTTGCTGCATTTGCTTAAAATCAGAGTTATCATTTTGTGTCGTACAAGCCCCATAGTCAATTCAGGTGACTGTAACTTTCATGCAATCTGTTTGGTACAATCTTTCATTTTTTTTCCAACCTGTTCCTATGGGAAAGTTACCTAGATTTATTAACCAAATTTACATACATTTCTCTATAATCCTGCAAGTACTCCTCTTAAGAGACTGAGATTTAATGTCCCTTGCAAGGTCAAGATGTACTATTTGTGTTCCCAATAAGCTGAAATTCAATTTATGATCAGCTACAACTGCTACAACCATTTTCTTTTTTCAACTACTGCAAAAATTTCTAGAAAGCCCTTCATGATGTCATTGCACATAATTCCATATCAACTACTTTCTTTTATTGGCAGTTTCAATAAAATGACTGTTAAGCCTCAAAAAAAACATGTCCTATTTAGTCTAAAGCCCATTTTCTGTCAAGCACTGGGCCCGTTAGAGAAGCAGGTCACAGTCACTCAAAGAAGTTTGTAGAGCTTATCAGAAATTTCAACAGCAATGGGTCAGTTTCAAAGGCATCACAAATTTTTGGGCACTGATTTTTCACACAGATTTGAGATCTGCTACCATCATCTTCACTTAACATTATTGGATGTTCTCCAGTTTCCAAAATGTATATCTTAAATGGAAAAATCTGATAAAAAAAATTCAAGCTAAAGTTATTCATACTGTCATGGCTGTCTGGACATATTTGCACTGTAAACAGAAAATTTGAAAGCTGAATTTAATTAAAGAAGAAGTTCATAGCTTATCATCTAGAGCTTGAACTTGAAATCTTAGACTACTGGGGCTGGAAGGAATCTGAGCAGATCATGTAATCCTGCTCCTTTTCCAGGACAGGATCAATTAGGTCCATGACGTTGCTATCACATGCATGTGTAAGTTGTTCTATAGACAGTGCTGGAAATGCCACAATTCTCCAGTAATCTGTTCAGTGCTATCTTTACTACTGGAAAGTCGTGCTTTCTAACTCAAATTGCCATTCCTGAAATGTAAGTCCATTATATTTCCCTAGTTTCTCTGCAGACTACTCTCTTCAACATCTCTCCGTGTATTCGAAGATTATTTTCAGGGTCTTCCCTCTGTCTGCTCATCTTCAGACAAATCACATCGTATTCTTTCCCTCTTTCTTCCTCAGTCATGTCCGGAGGCCTCTGATCTCTCCTGGAAGGTGTCCAGTTGCTGCCACTCTTTTTTTGAGCTTCAGTGTTCAGACTGGACACAGTCTTTCATCTAAAGCTTTAACAAGCTTGAGTAGAGTGGAGGAAGTATTTCACACTTTTTTGAGGATGTATTCCAGCTTACACATCTTTTTCATAACAACATGAAATAAGCTGAAAATGCACCTTAACCCCTCAATCCTTTTATGCAGATCTGCTGCTAAGATCTGCTCTCTACCCAGACAGTCTACATCTGGTTTTGTGCAACTAAATATTCCTATGTGCAGCATATTGCATTTATTCAGCAAGATCCCATTTTGAGGACTATGTCACAACTTGCCAGTACCATTTTCATTTGCAGGCTTGTCCCATAACATACCAACAGCATATTGCCATCTGAAAATTTAACAAGCATATCTTCTATTCCATCATGCAAGTTTTTAATGAAAATATAGTACCGGAGCCAAGACAGACCYCTATTGCTGCAGAAATAATTTGAAAAAATTCTAACTAGTTCTTCTTGTGCAGCCTCAGCATTAAAAAACACTAGCTGCTTTCAGCTAGTGAGGGATAGAAAACAAAATTAGAGTAATCTAGGCATACACAGGTGGGCTTCTCATCAAACAAAGGCCAAATAATTTAAAGAATCAAGAAGAAGCATAAGCTCACCACGTGATATGTTACTCGTCCCATTTTTTCTCAGTATTCTGACTGCATAGAAACAAAGCCTGATAAAGTATATCCCAAAGCAGATTTTGTATGACGGTGAGTCAGTCAGTGTTATATTCATTATTGGACTGAAATTACTTGAAACAGAACGTGCTTTTGAAGAAAGCAAAAAGAATAGGAAAAGGAAATGAATGATTCAGTATATTATCTCCTTAGGCTGTAATATACAAAGCTGGCAGCTTCAGCTTTACAAGCACTTTAATTTCAAGAGACAAAGGTCTCATTTCTATTATTATTCCACTCACTAAAATTTACATTTTAACCAAGAAAGACCCTCTGTGCCAACTGATGTCAGAAGTGACCAATTTATATCCATTAAAAAAAAGTATTAAGAATAATGGTTGAAATCCTGGCCCAGTTCAAGTCAAAAGCAGCTTTAGTCTCAATTCCTGCAGAGTGCACACAGAGGATTTGGTATTCTGTGTTACACAATTAGACCAATTAAATTCTGCTCTTCTGCTAACAGCAGTTAATCTTCTTGTGAATACATAAAGGTAGAGCTACACAAAAACGTATACATATACTGCTCATCCATTAACATGCAGTTCATGATTATTTTAATACCTTTTTCCTTAGCAAAATAGATTCTTACAAGCTTTCTCATATCAAGAAATATCTTTTCCTCTAGGTTTTTATATTCATTTAAATAGAACCTCTTGTGGCATCAGACAAATATGGACATGGTACTTAGCATGACTGACAATATCAGAGAATTTTGTCCCTCAGTTTCCCTATTAGCTGAGATGTAGAAAGTGAGAATACATAGAAGAGCTCTTAGCAAAATCATAATACATAGGAATTTTTGCAGTTTTGTTGGGCCAGCAGATGCTGTCCAGACACTATATGATAAGTTAGAGCACCTGTAAGCTGGTTAGAGGGTGAAATCCTACTACTGAAGGGCACAGGGAAGGAGACACAGGATTCCAGTGATGTKTCCGCTTTTCCAATATAGGTCCTAATGCAACAATCTTGTCCGACTAAGCATTAAAAACTTATCTAGGAAGATGCTACGGAGCAAGCAGGAACATCCTGCGTCTTCACATCTAGTATCAACTSCTACATTGTCCATATCACATTCACAGAAGCCCATCTGTAGCATCATCTTAAAGCTATTGTAATTTTTGCAGCTTTCCTTCATTTTAGACACAAATTCTTCTCCATCTCATGTAAACCTGTTATCATCCCTTTCTACATCAGTAATATGGAACATCCCACTTGCACTCCAATCGCCTGCTATAACTGTGTTACTGCTGTAACAAATTATTGAATACCTTAAAGAGCTTTTCCTTAGAGTATCCCTTTGAAATACAGAAGTATTAATTTATATTTTACAGTTGGAAAACTGAGAACAAAGCTGAAGACATTTACCTATGTCCAAAAAGAAAATGCTCCCTTGCCCTCTGGAGCATACACTAAATTATGTTATGTAAAGCTTCCTACACTGGTGTTTTTCTTACATCACTCAGGATAAAAATACACTTACTCATGTTTGCAGTTCTACAGTCTTCAGGAAAAGCCATCATCTGCAAGTAGTATTTGGCCCTTTAAATCTCTAAATCTGTCTCCCACTCAACTGAAGTTATAAAATGAAAGGGCTGCAAGTAAAGGACAGTATCTGGTATTTCAATTTTGGGATGAGAAAGCCATTCCAGAAATAAGTATAGGGAATAAATGAGCCTGTAAAGCCAGCATGAGCTTTTGGGATAGTTCAAAGCTGTCCTATGCTTAGGGGAGCTCCAGGGGGCAAAATTCTTTCCTGAACTGAGTAGAAATTAGGAGACGCATCCATTCCTCTTCTCCTAACTGTGCATTAGGCGCACTTAGTGTAGCTGTACCTCTCAACCCCTCCTGCCTGTCTTTGGCAGACTTGAAATTCAGGGAGAGAAGAGGGTATTACTTTAGCAGATGGCAAAAATACAACTATGTTCCAGCAGTGTGGGAAGAATCCTGCACAAAACCAGAGCTTTGGGCGTATRTTTCGGCCAATGGCAAAAGCTAAGAGTTAAGAAATGAATACAAATGTGAAGCCCACGCTGAAACTACTCTAAACATTGAGATCTTTTGAAATCTAGCTCCAGGTATAAGTAATATGGTTCAGGCCAGTCCAGCCTAATAATTTGATGCCTGAGGTAGTTCTATGGTGTAACTAATCGTTCAATTCCATCTGTGGCTCAAACGCAGCATGGTATCGGCATAATACAAACACTTGCACTGTTACTCTAGATATCCACTCATTTTCAATCTTGCTGGTGCCTAACAAGGATCACAGGAGCCTGGCTAAATCAACTTCAATAAAAGTATTGGATTAAAAAAATAATAGGACATAAAATCCTCACTGTTCATCCTAACCAAATTATAATACATCATGTTTACATTTTATGCATTTGTGATAACTGGCCTGAACAGAGCACAAGGAAAATGAGCTTTCTATGTACAGTATATTCATATTGAAGAAGTTTGCATTATTTATAACAATGGGCCTACCAATACTCTGAATACAAATTTGTTTTGGTTTGGGTTTCTTTCATAAGGAAACCTGGATATTGTTTTGAAACACTTTTTCAGTSGCGCTATAAAAATTGTTAATCATTTCAATACACAAAATTACATTTGCAAACTTTATATACATGTAATGTTTTCAGATTTGCACTGCTACTTAGGGTATAAGCTGTCTGGGGAGGGATCTGTCTTTTTATATCCATTTATATGGTGGTTAGAACAATGTGGTGAGGAATCAGAGCTCTAGAATAATCATCATATTTGTAATAATAGGTCAAGACTTTCATTAACTTCTGTGTGTGGCTAATCAGTGCTCAGTGTCTTTGAAAGATAAGCCCACTTTTATATCAGCGCATAGAAAAAAATGTAGGTTGCTACATTTGAAAATGATGTGCCCAGTCATACACAGCTTATGACTCGGTTATGGCCTGGATTTTCAAGAGTCTAAAGAAGTCATGCTTCTTAATCCCATCAAATTTCAACAGATTTGGGTGCCTAAATCCTGTGTGCAGACAAGGTAATACTGTGCAGGTTTGAAGAGCGAGAAGTCTAGCTGTCTCCACTGTGATCTAAATGTGCTATAACTAATAGCACAGGTGAGGTGAGATGCACTCACACAATCTGAAAAACTTCTTAATTACATATATGACTAAGCAGGCTACTCCACAAAGGATACTGGGATCTGACTCATATCAGCCAAAGAAAATGCATCACACAGAGAAGAAAGTATTAGCTGAGAACCATCCAAATACAGAATTTAAAGTTACATGGCCTAGTGTATGAACTGAATGCAGGAATTAAATGATGATTAGCTTTGAGTGCATGCTCAGCATTTAAATGAAGTAATTAATCAAAAGGATGAAGGACAGATGCATGATAAAAGGCTGATAACCAAAGGACTACCATGAGATGGAACATGTAAAAACAGCAAAAGGTGCAAGAAGTACAGCAGCTTTCAGTCACTGAACTTTGCTTTCTGGACTCCACCCCAGTAACATCTTACCACCAGTTCATAGACCTATACCTGCTACCTCCCATCCTTAAGTCTTGTTTGACATGTCAGCTGAAGCTACCTTTTGTGGATTGGCAGATGGCCCCTTGCTGCTGACCATCATGCTCTAAGCGTTTCCCTTTGGTGTACATCCATCCTATAGTGATCCAAAGCCTTTGCAGAGGCAAAGCACCTTCACCCTGGTTCATAAGATTCACTGCTGGGCAGACTTCACAGTGAAACAAATGAAAGGTGTATGTGTTTAGGTTTAAGGTAAATATCTCAAGGTAGTAGCAGAAGTTAGAAACAAGAGATTGCATATGCAAAAAAAAATGTTATTTTTATATACATATATATATAAGTGTATATATACGTGTTTGTGTGTGTGTGTGTGTATGTGTGTGTATATATATATATATATATATATACACATACATATAACCAAATTCTAGACCATTCATAACAGACGATACCCAGCTAACTGTACTAGTGTATCTCACCTGAGGTCCTTTTTTCAAGTTCACTAGCCAGGAGGGCTCAGGATAGAGCTTTGCTGAAACAACCCTGCCTGAGATTGTAGATAAACAACTATTTCGTTCTCTTAATATACTAGTTAATATAGTCCTGCTCTAGTCCTGCTGTTGTGCAAAACAAATGACGTATCAATGGCCTGTCAGGGGTGGCTGCCCCCTTTGTTATTAAAAGACTTTCTGAGTTTCATGCTCCTCTCATTTGCATCACATATTTCTGGCAGAAAGTCTTTGTATTTTAGCCCCAGCCAACTCATATTGGCCCATGCTATGTGATAAACATTTTTAAAAGCTTTTGATTTTTATAATATTCCATAAAGCATCCATCACAGAAGCATTACCTCTGCATGCAGCGTGATGAACCCACAGCCTCTCTATAGTGATTTAATCTAGACTTGATGGAAATCAGAGCTTTTGGGGGCACATTACTAGAAAGACTCCAGGCACAAGAATAAAGTACTTTTGCAGACAGATATTAGAGGGCRGGCACCGTTCCCTCACCTTCTTCCATACCTAGTGCCAACCTTGATTCCCAGCTGAGTTCATCCAGAATCTCTGAGGGACACTCAGCATTTCCAAGGATCAATTTTCTAGAGCACTCTGTTACCAATATCTCCTGTCACCACTTTACCACTACCTTTTATCAATTCCTTTCTCTAGTTATTTATTCCTCTGTCTTACACTTTCTCAAAGAGAGAAGAAACTGAGAGAATGAACTAGAATGTAATTTCGCTGCTTCTTTTTTCTCTAGTTCTAGACAGAATGGCTAGGAAAAGCATGATGACATGGAAAAGCAGTGCATTTTTTAGAGAATCTAAGAGGTGACTTCTACCATCCTATGCCACTAAGACTTCTTTGTTCTAATAATATTGAAAGCAATTGACCATGAAAACTCTACGCAAATCTTGTACTCAAAGAGAATTCATTGTTTTAGTAAGCAAGTTATGCACAAAGAGACGTAAATCCTGTGGAAATTATATTAGTGTGAGATATGAGTTCATAACAAAATGTGAAGAATGACTAGAGAAGTAAGATTCTATTTTCACTGCTTTCCACAATCAAACTTCAGTAAATCAACTGCAGAAAAAGAGCTACTTCAACTTATTAAGAGTCTTTCAAAAAATTAATGTGAGAGCCCTTGTATTCTTGTTTTCCACTTCGCATTTAACTTTTTCCATGAATCCCACTGGGGTTTGCCTTTGTGGAACCCCCAGCTCTATACTGATATACATTAGACTTTGATTAGGCTAAAAAAGGAAGCTATGCACTGGGAGGAAATCATGCGTTTTTCAAATAACACTCTGCCCATATACATCGGCAGAGTGCAGTGCAACTCTATTATAATGGCCTAGATAGAGGATGCAGAAGTTATTTGATGGGCTCAGTAGTTTTTTCTTTTTTTAATTGAAGTTATATGCAAAATTTTAATTGATAGATTCATCTGAAGTGGAGTGTGGGAGGTTGGTGTGAGAATCATGGGAAATCAGAATTGGTGGGTGTGGGAATCAATGGGAAAATCATGAGCTTTGCAGGCTCATTGGCTTCTGAGAGAATTGGACTCCAGTACCCAAACTACTTTTGTTATATAAAAATGTTTTTCAGCTTTATTTTCTGAAGTATAAGGAGGTCTTCACTATACAGTGTTTGTTCAGACATAGTATGGTTTATGGACCTAAAGAGAGACAGTGCAAAAGATGTCGTCTGTGTCAGACACCACATCAGGACCAAAGAAGAAAATGCATGTACCAGCCCAAGGATAAGATAAAAAGTCTTCTAGGATTAAATAGGTAGTAATCTGGAATCAAGAACAATAAAATCAAGATCAAGAATCAAGGCAGATGCTTAACTAGCTTGTAGCATTTTTTACTTGCATCATGTAAAACCCAGTCGGGCTTCTGCCAGTCTGGAGCTGGTCTTGCTTTTCAGGCCTGTAGCTGTCAAGGGAACTAACACTGTCAGCCAGGATGGTAGCCACAAAACAGTCATAGAGACAAAGCTTTTGGTGAGTATCACCAGTTGATTTAACTTGCACTTTTTGTTTTATTTTTTGTTTGTCCACACTGTCATTTCCCTGGAACACCTGTCAAGCTAGCATGAGACAGAGCGCTCTCTCTAACCAAAAAACAGCACCTCAGAGGCATCCAGCTCTTATAGTGCCCTCCAGAGCACTCACAATTCCTACATGCCACCCAGTAACACCCCGATCCAAAGAACTGTACATTAGCCACACAGTATAAGCCAAGTTCCCTCATTCACAGTGCCCCTCTTCAGAATTCCCTTTGGACCAACAGAACAAAAAGCTTTCACATTTATACTCTGATAGCCTTTTTCACATTTTTAATTTGATGGCACCACTCTAGCAGACTGGACCAACTCCCAAAGAGATGCCCATGTCTTCATCTTTGTGTAGACAGAAGTCACATGCAATTGCAATTTCTGCAACRCTTCTCAAAATCTATACCTACAGAAGTATATTGCTGCCTGAAGAATGTCAGGAAGACTAGGAAGCTGTGCAAGATTAGGGTTAAAAAAATTCTGAAGAAGGCCTATGAGAAAGCCAGTGATGGCAATCTGAGGCAGGTAAGGCAGAAGAAAACACTCTTGCCTTAGATTTGAAGTGTTTCAAAAGTCATCATCTACAGTATGATAACTCCTTTTTCACAGAAGATGGAGGAAAAGAAAAGAGACAGAAGAAAGGAAAAGTACCACAGCAGAGGACAATGGCAATCAACTCATTTCAGGTCACCACGATCGTACTACCAGCCCAACAAGAACATCATTAGCTAAAGCCTTTTTCCCAATGTGCCTAGCATCATCACACGGCTAAGCAAGGTCCCTGAAAAGGCAGATCACCAGTCCCATCCTCACAGGAATGCTTCAACCTGGATGCTTTTAACAGTCAAACCAGAACATGCTCTGTGTTTATGTTCTCTCAATTACTCCAGGAAACCTGACACAAGCCATTGTCTAAAGGGGATGTGTTTAATCTCAGTGGATTCTGAGCGATTCCAGATGGCCCTGGGAAACAAGAAGGTCCTGTATGGAAATATTTTTTTAATTCTGATTTCCAGGTAATGTGGTCTGGGTCCTCTAAGAACAGCTGCCCTTCCTGTACAAATTTTTTGTTGTTAGTCTCCTAATATAGCAGGCAGTCCCTGGGGTGCTGTTAGATATAGTCTAGGTTTCAAGGCTTACTTATAACCTGCATAACCTGCCTCAATACGCAAGTACAATATAGTTTGCTTGCAGTTGCTATCAGTGAATAGTTTTCAGACTCAACAACAGAAAAAACATTTCTGTGCTTAGGAGTGTGCATATTCTTTGGGCTTCATATATTAGGAGGACCCATAGCTCTATCAGTCCTTGCTTTCCTTCACCCTTAACCCTGGCAAGGTACAAATATCAAACCACTGTATCCTACACATGCTGGGAAAGACAGCTTCTCAAAGGAAAAAGCAATTTACTTTGGAGAGATTGCAAGGAGAATACAGGCAGGAGCACTGGAACCTGACTCTGGGATGTAGGGAGCTATGAAGAAGGGGAAGTGTGAGTTGACTGTGACACCTGGTGAACAGTCCCACTTTACCTTATGTTCTGAACAGAATAACACTGAAGTCTGTTCTCCCATTCCCTTTGCTGGGACAAGAGCTGCAGATGAAGCATGATCCCTGGCAAGCTAGGGAAGAGTGGGGTGAAGACGTTGGCATTTACATGCGACAGAGACTTGATCTTGCAAGGTATGTCTCCTTCCCACCACGGGTTCAGGATACGACTAGGTGGTGCATGTGTGCCCTTGGATAGTATGTTGTAGAAGGTGTTTTTTTGAGAGAGGAAGAGAAGCAGCTAACTCCYAGTGTACAGTGAGTCTTTGTTCTTCATAGCCTGCCTGGAAGTAAAGAGGAAGATCATAAAGATCATCTTAAGAGTCTTGAGGTCTAGCAGAGATATAAATGTAGGTCTCAATACTTGGTCAGATGAAGGAAGCAGCTCACTGATACACAAATAAAAGACATCATAAAATGACCTTCTTGTCTGGCAGGTACATCAGTTATGGAAATGCTATTCTGGATCTCTGTGTCCCTAGTTCTCCTGCAAATGAACTGTGAAGTGCAAAATAGGTAATATTCAACTGTGCTCTCCATATCAAAGTCAAACCAKCCAAATAAACAGTGCCAGGAGGTCTTGAGACATCTAAAGGCACATGCAAGAGAAACATGGTTGTCAAAGTAGGGCCACAGCATCAAGGCAACAAAAGATAATCAGTGGCCAGCACCAGTAATAATGGAAGGTACCTTCATGCCATCCATATTAACCATGTATAGCAGGAACAGAGTGGCAGATGGCAGAAGCAGAGTGGCAACCTGTCTCAGGAGTCAGATACCAGAACTGTGAAGCAAGGACGTTTCATGATGATAATATTGGCATGTTATGAATCATTCCTAAAGGAGGAAGGAATCATAGTTCTTCCGATTATGATGATCAACTTCTGTCCTGAATGTTCTAGTACCCTCCCGGATGTCTCATGTGGCAAAAGCATAGATATACCAGCCAGTGTATTTACTTATCATGCATGACTAAAATGACTTGTCATCAGTGACTTGTGACACTACAGTGACTTGACAGCACATTTCCTGTGCCACGGTTCAATAGGAGGTTAACATAATTAACTCCCAGAAGGTAGTGTCTAGATGCTGGGCTAAGCTGGGCCTATGGAAATGAATATGCTGCCATTCTAGTACCAGAACCAGCTCCTAGTGCAGGGTATCCCACATCTAAATAATGCTGAGCCACTGCTGAGCATCTCATGCTCTGTGCTTGCTAGCAACATACACAAGACCAGTGCCAGCATTTGATAGCAATATCTACCAAGAGAACAACCACCTTGCATTAAAGAGCATTTCACCATACTTGTGTCTGGAGCTAGTCATCGTATCCCTGAGATAAGAGGTCATCACCTGGTGCCATGCCATTATCAGTCTGAAGAGAACAACGAAAAGAATTTGCTGGTGAGAACCTCAGTGTAGAGCTGTGCAGTGATCACACTGTTATGAACGGAACAGAGAGGTCAATGGCAAGACGACTGACCAAAGAGGTTTATCTGGAGTATTACAGAGCTTGTGAGATGGGGGGTGATGAATGGATAAGACTAGGGCCTTTGAAAGAAACTATAGGGCCTGCAACCTGGAGGTACTCCAGCTGAGGAAATTTACTCACTGAATGTTTGATAAAACAGCGCCCTCAYTGACTTTACAGACTACTGCAAACATAACCAAGCACTGCCTTTTGTTTTAAGATAATATTCTAGGCTATTTACAAAATTTTCAAGTGTTTTCCARGAAATTCTTCAGTAATCCATTTTTGGGAATTGACTGGGGACTACTATGAACAGGGTACCTTTTACACAGGGTTTTGTATGTAATGGCCCCAGTGTTTGATTCTTTAAACTGTTAGTTGAAAAGACAGAAATTCTTGTTGGCATTTTTGTGTGGCCATAAACTGAAGATGGAAGACAACACTGTCACAGTATTGTTCTGACGTCTTCCCTAATAGCATGATCATAGCATAAGAAATCACAGCCAATTCCAGCCTTAAAGAACAGCAGCGTATGATCTATGGAAAGAGCTAGCCAAAGGCCAACAGAAAGATTTGAGAAGGCAGAAAAGGAAGAATTTCAGGTGCTTGTCTGAAATTCTGAGGTACACCGCTGCTACCCATCATTTGCAAGAGACCATTTGTCTGTGCCTGCTGGAGGGAATTCTTCAATAAAATTCAATATGTAGGGCTGTCAGCCTCGCTTCTGATGCTTGTAGCTCAACAGGAGACATCCACCAACCTCTCAGTTCTTGCAGATGGTGCATTCATAAACTGTTTTATCTCTAAAGGTCTGCCACTCACATCTAACAGCAGTTAAAGTTTAAGTTTAGTGACAAGGTCAAAATTTATTCAGCAAAGCATCAAGTTGGTCTTCTAAGGTTCCAGCTCCAGAGGGTTATCCAAAAACCGCAATCTTCTCCAAGTTTTTTCTTCTCTGTATCTTTCTTTCATTTTTTATTCAATAGAAAAGCAGTTTCCTTTGAAACATCATTTGTGCCTGACTTATCTTTGGGAATTGGACTTTAAGATACAACTATAAATGACATGTTATCCAAGAGTTCTTTGCTGTTCAGAGAATTTCCTAGGTAATTAGAACATTGTTAAGGTTCTCATAATTGAACTGCAAGAAATATTAAGCATTCCTACATTCCACCATGCTTATGATCTTCATAATGCTTAAAGTTTGCTTAAGGATGACACACGAAATCCCACTTCATTTTTAGTGTAGAAGACCATCCTGGTACAGAATTCTTTGTCTAAATCTTTTTTCTTCCTACTATTAGGAACAAGCTTTCCGTGATCCCTTTGTGCCTTTGAAAATCTCTCCTCTTCATCAGTTTTAAAATTTTTCTTCAACAAGCTTATCAAAAAAAAAAAAAAAAGTGAGAGAGAGCAGGGAAAATTAGCTTCATGTTGAAAAATTAGAAATTCATCTCAAAAAGGGGCCTGATGAAGTTCTTGAAATCCATAGAATTAGAAGAAAGCTGACTGGCTTTTTGAAAAATCTTGCACATCATAAATAATTTTCTTGTTATCCCAATAACGAAATGATTCCTGATGTTTTGCCTCTATATATAGGGCATCAAGTCTGACTGAGAATATTTTGCGGTCTGCCTTCTAAGCTACTTTCCTGTGGTTACCCCTTCATTTTAGTGTGTACTTGACCTCATTTGTCTTAGTCATTATGTAGACTGTTTTGCTCAACATCCCTACATTTTTTTGCCCAGTGCTGTCATCACTGTTGACGTACTTTACATGTGACTCTCAGTTTTTCCTTTCCACCCTCCAATGTCAGGGGGAATGATGTCATCAGCATGACAGCTGTCCCTTCCCATCTGGAATTCATAAACAGATAACAGTCTATTCCCGCAAAAATAGTTCAGTGTTGCCCGATTGGTTGGGTTTGTGCAAATGTCGGAGGGTTTTGCCTCGGCAGATGTTCCAGTGGGCCTCTGATGATTTCCATAGCGTCAGCCTTGTGAAATGCCCTTCCCCAGCCCTGTCTGCAGGAAACGTACAGTACAGTGATCTGCCACCTTGCTCGTGTTTTCTTACGAGGTAGGATGAAGTGCCAACAGTGTGGCTTTATGGATGGATAAGTCTGAAATCTGAATTTCTCTTCTGTGTTAGTAATGGAGTGATGATGATGGCTGCGTGCTTGACTTTGTGCATGAGCAGTGTGCTTTGCATTGCATCTGTCACTCTTATCTCTGGGAAGGACATAACTTAGAAACAAGGCGACGACTGCCCTGTACCTGGCAGTGGCTGCGGCTGACTACCTTTGTTTTATTCTAACAACTGCAAGGACTTTCTTTTATACAGAATCAGTTTTTGTTATATTTCAATGAGGTCAAGCCTGTTCGGGGGGAATTGTATCAACAGTTTGGGAATTTTTCAGATTTATAATCTTTCCCCTAGTAATTTACATTATTCACAATTTCTAAAGCAGATGCAGAAAGTAGGCTAAACAATTGGTGCATACATTTGTCATCTTTGAAACAACTGGAGACTCTGAAGTTAAGCCCACACACAAGAACATGTACACACTAGGCTTTCTTGACTCTATTGCATTTCACTGTTCTTTTCCTACTGGAAACATGCAGCTCACAAAATCACCACGAAAAATGGCATCGTTTGCTAACATTATTTGTAGCCTCAGTAAACAGGACAAAATTCAACACTCCAGGAGACCACATTAGTATTTCTCAATGAGTGACAGTCCTTCTAAGACAGGGATAAGTCAGAATGGTAGAGCAAGGTGTGAGAAATCTTACTCTGTCATTGCCTTTTGCCTTCACATCTTTCAAAAACAAAACTTTTACACAGAAAATTGTAATGTACGGAAAGAAAACTGGCAGTTCATATAAATATATATTTATATATATATTTATATATATATAAAGTACAAGGAAAATAAGCTCTGGAACAAGACCCCCCACAAATACAGTGCATAGCACAACTATAATTTTAAACAGGTGAGGAAATACTCACATTTTTAAGAGCTATGCTGAATCAAAGCCTGACTTATTATGTGAATTGGATGGAAATGTACTCCATATTTTGGAAGGCTTTGAACTTAGACACAGTTCATAAGCTGYCTCACTTAGGTGTTAAAAATTGTTCTTCCACATCTGTGCTTCTCCCAAAGGAAACAGCAAAGTCAATAGCTTTCTTGTACTTTTTTTCCCAAATGATTGAGACAACAGACTAGGATTTTAATGGATATAGCACTTATTTCATTTTTTCTATCTCCCTAAATGAGCAGCTAAAATTGGTATAAAATGACCTATCCCTGTTCTCTGTGTTTATAATGCTTGTTTATAAAATGATGCCAAATTGACTGTCCTTGAACAACACTGTTTCCATACATGTAGAAAAGTAAATCATAGGCAGCAGCAGTGAAAGATTCCACAGAGGTCTCCACCAAAATGCTATAGTCTTGACATAAAGGAACAATTTACAAGGATGGGGACCTAATACATTACCCAGACCAGCTTCAACTACATTTTTTTCTGTTATGAGGCCTTTCTGCTAATCATCAGACAAATTTCAAACATTTCACAAAATATCAGATCATAACAAGTTTAGGTTACTTCTGACATGAACAGAATTAATGGCTGCAATTGGGGCCATGTCTAGCCAAGAGTAATAACTTATGTTTTCAAATGTTTCAGCACCAGTCTACCTAACCTCATCTAAAACAAGACTTTGCACTGATGGGGGAAGCTGTGTTAAAGACATGCCAACTGGCTGTATTCAAGTCTAAATGCCTTATTATGTTTTGTAGTCCAGATACAGCCAAAGAGAGAAAAGAAAAGTATCTCAAATGTGTGGGACAACTAGCTCTTCTGACTGACTACTCAAAATTATTTTCACTGTTACCACTGGGGAAATGGGAAAGGGAAGAGGAGTTCTCACTCTTTTGAAATATTTAAAGAAACAAAAATCTGGGAAATTTTGAATTGTACATTATGTTATTTTAACCTTTTATTAGCTTCAAAACTTATATGTCTCTGTCTGTGACTGTGTGTATATATGTCCATATACATACTCATCATATGTATTTTATATATATATTACAGGCTTCAGCTTCAAGTATTTCAAGAGAATATGGACATGTCCCATAACTACATAAACAGACATTGATATATGTCATATATGCATGTATATTCAAAAGTTGTTTTCTAAATTCTTTTCATACCCCCTGCTAACATCTGACCACTTAATCCTTCTAGTCTGTTCTTCACAATATAGCCTAAAAGCATCACAGAGACTCCCAAGCAGATGGCACAAGTATTCCAGAAGAGGATACTTCTTTTTTTTTCCAATAAATTGATAACATGTTGAGCTTTATTTTGTTGTCACAAGAGAATTAAATATTTCCATTTTAAGCAGCTGCAGCACCTTCTCTGTTTACAGTCYTATTTCACTTATGGTGAAAGGCAGCCTACCAGCTAAACTCCAGCTACAATTCTCTTTACAAGTGCTAAGGAAACTAATTAAACCTAATGAAAGCAATCAGTCAGCAAGTGTGAGAATGTTCTCCTTTCCATTTGTGAATATAGATATAATGTTACTGACTCTTGGTGGTGGCAAGGCAGTCAAACATTGTGCTAATATATAAACTGAACAAGACRTGAGCTGTAGATTAAAAACATTAAGTGCCAACTCCAAGTCAGTACCATAGACCTGCCAACTTTCTATTTCTGGCATAAAAGCTTACTATTTCCTCTTAAACTTTTATTTCAAGGTATGAAATCAGTACTATGCAGAGGTTAAATCTTTTCACTTGACTATAGTCCCTCCAAGATTAAACTATGTTAATTTAACACAAAAAGTTAGCCACAGAAATGGAGCAATATATTCTAATAATTTTTTTAATAATTTAGGACTGGATTTTCAAACATTGTATTTGAGGCATATTATTAAGTAGTGTAGTATGGAAAAATGCCTGTGTGGATCTTTGTGTTCCATTCAGCATGACAGTGTGACCCTTCCCTGCATGAATACAGGTGTAAGGACATTTTTAGGAACYCAGAGTGTCTCAGTCAGGAACAATTATATAATCTTTCTTTGTGAACCTGAAAATATTATAGACACTTGCAATATCAGTTGTATCAGTCACTTTGCCAAATCACCATTGATAGGTACTTTTTGATTAAAAAAAAAAAGACTATGATAAAAAGATTATCATGACTTTTTGTTTGGTTTTAAATTATGGGAATTTTAAGTTTAAATTGAAGAGAAAAAACATGCCACGATTTGATTCACCAGTTTTCATATAAAACAGGGAGTCCTTTCCATATGTTTAAACCCTTGGTCTCAAAAAAATATTCATCCTCAGAATAAAGAAAATCTAGGCTGATTGCACTAATTGATTTCCTTGGAACAAGTGATTGCAGAACATGACTAGCTGCTAAGAAAAAACAAGCTCAAAAAATACCAAAGCCATGTGCTTTAGTTACAAAAGCTGATTTATGGAAGCAACTATCCAAGTCTCTCATTGCCATGTAACATTCCAGGCGTATCAGGGAAATTCAGCATCTGTGATGCCTGATGTTTTTTTGCTGGTTTGACACATCCTAATGTGCACTGGTGACTGAGATGGAACATTGGAACGTCGAAGAAACATTGCTCCAAGGAGCGTCGCAGAGTGGATTCTGCAGTGAAAAAACAGCAGGGGGACAGATGGAAATAAAATCGTGGAAATTTTAAGAAGTGGCAATGGCTTAGTACGTACCTCCAGAGATCAGAGCGCAAAGGGACAGTTGCTGCTTTATAATATATATAATGTGTGGTGCTGGGGTTCTCTGTGTTAGTCCGACCTTCCCTCATGAGACACAGTATGAGAACACAGACCCTAGAGAAATGCTAATTCCAGTGCTGCTTAGTAAAGACTTTCCTTTGAACAGATTTCATGCTTAATGTTCTCTGTAGAGATTTATTTACAGCCTTCAGAATCATTCTCTTTGCTCATCCTAACAGGTCGTATCCTGCTGACCAAAAATGCCAGATGAAGTTCATTACAGAATATAATGAATACAGAATATAATATCATTACAGAAAATAAAAATGTCCCCTTTTTAACTGCTGACTGTGCAGCTCCACTCTTGAGGAAGTGAAGAACTGAGATAGGAAGTGCTGCAGGATACTTCCAAGGTTCTGCAAGTTACTGCACTGTTGCTAGATGACCAAGATCTCCGGCCAGAACTATTTAAAGTTGCTCCTTATGTTTCTATCAGAAGTATTCTATGATTTTATTTCAAAAGAAAACAGCAGCCATCTCACTAATTATTTAGATTTTCTAGAGTAGTATATGGGGGTCATCCACCTCCAGGTTATGCATTCTTATAGTGGTGAGTACTTCTTTGGTCACCAGGGAAATGCCAAGAGCAGATATGTCACATCTTATGTGCAAGCACAACATTACTGTGTTGGGTTTCACAAAATTCAGTGAGCATACTTAATACTTAAAGTATTTCAGGTTTTAGCATTTTAAGTATATGGTCCACAATTAAAGACTCAACTTATATGTAAAGGCTCTATTAAAAACCTCTCATGGCACTGGGACAATAATTGAAATTACTGGAAAACTATGTAATGCTGACTTAAGTGATTCAAACTGAGTTATGTAGAAATAAGCTAAATACAAAAAAGGAGGAAATAAATAAAAGTTATATAAACTGAATATTTTTAGTCTTCTTCAGTGCTCTGGACATGACTATACACAAGAGTAGATTAAGTTTTCCAAGGAAAATTCCTGGGATTTTTCTCATAATTCTAGTAAAAAATAAATAAGAAATAAATTTACACAGTTGTAAATCTGTATCTCCTCAAGCACGGAAAGCTTGGTGTAAAGGATGGGACTACTGGGTCCATCCAGCTGGGAAGAGGGAAGTCAGAGGAACCATTTTCACAATGAACATTTCAGGTCCTATCACTATGTGGTCGTGTCAGACATAAAGAGATAATTCAAGGGAGAAGGAAAAGAAGGGAATCTTTCCAGAAAGCAGTCTTGCAGTCAGTTGGTTTTGGAGGCCAGAAAGCCCCTAGGTAAGGGCAATTGCTTCACTGTGCACAGAGTCTCAGACTCACCCCATCAACATTAAGGCATGTAGCAGAGTTGGGGAGGTGGGATACCTCCTGCTCTAGGCTCCCTCTAAGGTCAATATAAAGAGCAATTGGCTGAGATCTGATTCATACCTGAGGTGTCAGCTTCTCTTCCTTAATAGTGAGAAAGATAAGACAGGCATGTCTAGTACATGCCTAAAGTGGGATGAATCTAGGTCCACAATGTCTAAAAACACCTAATTCTAATCTTTCGATAGTTTTCCAGCTTTGTGACTGACAGCAGTAGGTATCCAGAATTAATAGACATGAGACCAACATGCAGGCCTTTATTTTACTGAGTAAAGGTAAATTTATAAAACTGATTCATCTGAGTAAATTTCAGATATTTTTTGGAGAAGTATCTTCAAAGAACACATTTTTTGTTTATCATTGAAAAGAATCGAAGATTTAATTCCTGTTAAGAGTGATAGAATTTACAGCCACATTCATATTTCTTTAGTTTCATGCCTCTAAAAAAATGATCAAAACACTTGAAATTCTAGTAGCTTGTCAAAAAAATGTACCATTGGTTGGGTCACATATCCTGCTATCATTAAGCAGAATGTCATAAGCAGAACACTTTGAAACGGTAATAAACTACTACTGCAATCCTTAGGAAACTGAGAAGGAAAAAAAGTTTCAGGGCAAATGAGAATTCAAGATTATAATGGGCCTAATTCTTTCACATGTAATTTACCAGAATTCTCATCATAACATTACTAATTCAAAGGCTTTGTAAATAACTTGACATCTGGAAGAGATGAACAACAAGAGGAAAGTGGCCTTTTCACTTTAATGCTCAATGAAGTAATTATGATTGAGAAAAAGAAGATGAGTTCTCACTGGCAGATAAGTCAAATAATTATGGTGAGTACGATAGGTGAAAGAGGGTCATGGAAACAAAGAACAGGAAGCTGCACAAACAGATAAATTCAGATTTGAGGTTCAATGAGGGAGAAAAGACAATTTATTCATTTGGAGAAAAAAGACAATTCATTCATTTGGAATATGAATCCAGTAATGTTTTTAATACGTTCAGTTAAAATCTAGACCTTTTTATTAAGAAAAAAAAATTTGAGTGACTGAAGAATTTATTGTATCTCAAACAAAATGGAACATCAAAAGCAGGATACTCCTATACTACAGTGAACACACTACTGTTAGCTTCTTAACTCTGTTAATAATTTAGAAACAGCACAATACAGTAGAAATAAACACCAACACCTTGAGATGACATCAAGGAAGACGTTTTTCTATTTGATTGTCCTCTTGTAGAAACCAGAATGTGAAATAAAAATGGTATCATGATACAACTTTACCTATTTGGAGGTCTGAGATAATACAACAGTGCTATGTGGTTTTAAGCCCTGGGACTTGGTTCAAATATCATTGCAATCAGAAGTTTCTTCATTTACAACACTTGGTATTAATTCAGTCCCTGTCTGGTTTAAGCAAAACGTTGAACTATTTGGATTGTTTTCCTGCAGATCACTAGATCTGATTAACCATTGTTCCTCCCTAAATCTGAACACTGATGAAATTTATCACTCCCAATGTGCAGACATTCTGAATAGTCTAGAGTTTCATAGAAAAAAAAAAGCCAAAGGGAACCATTAGGTCATTAAATCTGATTTCAGGTCTATCAGAGAAAATTATATTTCATCTCGATAACCTACATATTTAATCATAACAAGTTTCCAACCTCAAAAATCTAAAAGGTATGACACTGTAGAGATCAAGGTGTTCAATGTCCATACGAAGGAAGAAAACTGATTATATGACAGCTAAAGAGACCTGCAGCTGCAGAAGAAAGTGGAAAGCAAAAGACTCTTTCAGTGTAATCTAGGAGAAAATTCCTTCTCAACTACATATCTCAAAACAAATATGAGTCTAAGCATGTGAGAAAATAAACCACTCAGACACCTGTGAGAATTCTCTGTACCAAATCAGTGACCTATCCAATATCCAGCTGCTGCTTATTTCTGATACTTCTGAGGAAAAAAAAGAAAAAGACCCTAAAAACTTGGCAGCAGAGTAAAATTTCCTCTTTGACTCTTATAGAAAATCACATAAAGTCCAAAAGCCATTAGCTTTGACTATAATCACTGGCTTAATACAGTTCTACACCAACCTACAAAAAAAAGCACGATCAGGGAATGCAGATCCTTCTCCCAGCTGTCACTCACTCAAGCCAAAGAACTTCTTCAAGCAGCTAGAACAAAATATATTTTTTCAGAAAGCCATTCAGTTCTGCCTTAGAAACTCCTAAGAATTTTTCCCTGTTATTTTGTTACTCTACCAATGTATATCGGCTGCAAATTTCTCTAGCACATATTTCATATCATAGTCTAGATAATGAATACAAAAATTAAATAGTCTTTTAGCAAAAGATGCACTTTGGAGCCATCCCAACAAAAACAGCTCTTCTCATAAATATCTCCCTATGAGCTACTGCATTGTTAGATCTCACTGATCCAGAGTTTAACTGAGCTCATATACACCCTTATTACTACCACATAATGTAAGCTTTTGAATCAAAATGTCATGAGGTTTATTCAAAAGCCTTAGAGAAGAAATATTTCAGATATGATTGAAGAATATTTAAAAGCATTACCCGGACTATTTCTGTATCTTTCTGCAGAATCACATTGCCAAAACATTTGTTTAAATGTCTGCAAGAAATGTTTATAAAGGGGGAAGCTCAGTTTCTCCTCCCTCTAATCTCCCAGTGAAAAATATTTAGATTTTCCTTTTTTAGGTTTCCCAATAAAACCCATCTTGGGGCAGAGTTCAGTCACCAACAAGGTATTCTTTACTCAATCCTAAAACTAACTAAACTAAAGAATACTGGGAGGGACTCAGGGAACTGGAGAGTCTCCAGGTGACCCCACAACTCTTCACTGGGATTTGGGGCCATCTCTCCAACGCCCAGAGAACAGAGGGACCTGAAGAGACCTCGGGGACCCGACAACCCTGCCCCGGGACTACGTGTAGCACAGCTGGAACCACTATGCTAACCCAACAACTTTTCTCCTGGAATCTGTTTCCACACTGTCATTTGGTCTTAAACCGTGAAACACCACTAAGTGAAGGGAAGTAGCATGAGCTCAGCTCTTATTACACATCAGAGACTCCACACAAGAAAACAGACATTAAAATACCCATAGTAAAAGCTTCAGTGTTTGTATTTTACCCCATCTAGACCATCTCCACTGGATGCATGCACCGACTGTGTGCATAAACTCACTTTTCAGTAAATGTATCACCCCCATGTGGATTCTTTAATCTCTAACAAGTTATGAACTCTGACTGAACCTTTTCTGCAAACTGGGCATTTATAATGGTTCCCACCTGTATGCATTTTCTCCTGTCTAATAAGAGCTGAGGCCATATTACAGGCCTTTTCTCAGAAGGGAGATGGCCTTTTTATTCACATAAAATTTTCAGGAAGTTAAGGTGAAAACCAGTCTAGACATCCACATTTGAGCCAGTCATCTAACTCATTTCTCTATATAGACAATGGAAAAAAATAGACACTTCCATTGCATGATTTGTCTCATCCTAAAATAAATATCTAAAATAGATTGCATAAATCACATTGTGCAATGACTATTTCTCTCCGTTGTCTATGAAGGCGAGCATGGGGTGTTGAGTTCAGATAGACATATCCACATTTTTAACTGTCCAAAGTTGTGTGAGATAATTCCCATTCTTAGTGTCTTTGAGATTTCTTTCCACCCAAATGTGGTTGAAATTGGCCAGTGAGCTCAATACCTACACACATACTCAGCATGATTGCGTAAGCATTGATTTCTTAGGAAACTGGGTTAAAAATAGGAGGTAATAAATCAGGGMTGAATTGTGTTCATTTCTTATACTAAGTCCCATTATTTCTTTATACTCTTTGAGGCTTCATGAGCTAAAAAATCAGTCAGTGTTGCACAGAATGGAAGAGTTAACCTAGATACTGTTGAATATTATATTATGTAAAGATAATCATGAAAATGTTTGGAACCTGCAAGCATTCGTTTGTGTATGTGGAGCACTTATAGGTTGAAAGCTTTGGTTCAACAGAAGATACGACACTGTAGTTTAATAAATGATTTGTTTGCATGTAATAACGAAAGACAGCTGTAATTTACTGAACATATTTGGACACTTGTGAGTTTTGATTTTCTCTTCACAGCTACTTGTTCATTCATAATTTCAAGCCAGTCTGTAGAATCAATCTATTAATTTTAGTCACCTAAAAGTTAGGCGTCTACTTAAAACTAGTTACCTAAGTTGTTTTTATAGTCACTGAAGGCAGACTTGTACCTCCATGGTCATCTTCACCCATTCAAGGCACTTTTTTTAAGACAAGATGAATTGTCTTATAGAGGTAATTCTCCTTATTGACTAGGCAACAGCCAAGACATCTAAGTTACAATAGACACTTCAGTTTTAAACAGTTAAAGTTAATTCAGAGCAGTCCCACACAAAATGCACTGCCCATTCCATGGATTTAAAGAGAATCATGTAACAATAATTAAATCCTGATACCACTGAAGTTAATGGGAGTACTGAAACTGTTTTAAATGGGTCTGGCAGAGCAGTCCCCTGTTTTCAGCCAGTTTCGGGTGACTGAGCTGCCATATCACTGTATTCAGATCTGCCAAGGATATTAAATTCACACACAAAATAAATTAACAAAATGAACTAGCAAAAATGCAAGCAACATTTTAGCTTTATTTCCAACCACACCTAAAGCAAAACCATCCTTTGGCTAACCTGAGCTATTATACATTGAACAGAACAGGCACGGAAATTCCTGGCAGTATTGCACACACTGTTCAGGGTCTGCAGGTGCTAGGTGGGGCTCTTGCTCAGCAATCCTCACTCAAGGAAATATCAGCCTCAATGAGAGATTCAGGCTAATGTTATTGAAAACTGCAATGTAGAGTGCAGTGCAAGACCTAAGTAGGCTAGTCAATACCACTTTGGGGACACTTCTCAAATAGCTGCCTTTACAACACGAGTCCCCTCTCATGAGCCAGGGGATGTATCTCTCAAGTTGGGTAACATGAAGGTCCTAGTTTTAGAGAAGAAACACTCTAGATATTGAAATTCTCTCGTATGCAAGGACCACAGACACAGCTCCAACTTTGCACCTCCAAAATGCATAACACCATAGCTTCTCCCTCTCCCTGTCCTGATGCCTTTGGTGGACAATAGGGGGCCAAGGAGTAGCAGAGGAAGGACACCAATGCATGAATCAGTGAGACTGATGCTCCAGGGTACCCTGCAAGGTTATCTGGTGAGTCTCTCTGTCTCAGGGAATGGGGCTTTACAGATTTCCTGTGAGGATGCTGAGAGGTTTACAAATAGCAAACATGCTTGTTTTGTATCTATTTCATGTTMTCTTATTTGCTTAACTTTTCAAGCAAACATCCTTCTTTTACAAGCACACACACACACACAAAAGACACTCTGACCATTTTCTGAACTTCCAGCCCCACCAAGTTCTAATGATTTACATTGACAAATCTGGCTCCTCAAGGGCACTACTTAGAGTTAAGGGCCAACATTTGTTTAAAAACAGTAACAGAGTCTGCATAATTATGAGACTATCTACTGATCCCAGTGGTGAGAATATTTATGAAAAATTAAAACCACAGGGCCGAGGGAGGGGATGGCAGGAATTAAATGGTGAACTGTAAGGTCAGGCCATCAGTATTTGTGTGGGCTGGGTGTGCTAAGTCTGGTGTTTGGCCATGAGGAATTACAATAAGTGTTTCCAGACTTACACAGTGTAGGAAAGACTTGACAGATGTTCTGTGCATTCTTCCCAAATAGCTTGACCGGTAAGCACTAACCAAGCAAGAAGAGGCTGATCTCCAATTAGCACTGGTGGGCATAGCTCTGAGGGTTTCATTAGGGACTTGCTTCTGCTTCATGTTAGGAGCTGTATTCAGCCCAAAAAGGAAGATCAAATAGCTCTGCAAAGGAACAGCGCGTATGCCCCTAGTCTGGYGCCAAGAGCAGGCAATGGACAGAGCAACCACGGGGGCAGGGGTCTGCCTCRTACAAAGGGATGCCTTGCGCTCTTCTTTTTTCTAACACCTGTAACTACTGCTTGAGGCTTTTCCCACCAGCACAGGCGGAGAGGGGCAGAGTCCTGTAAAGGACATGCAGCCCAGGGGCAGACAGCTCCTGCAGCAGCCTCTCCTGGCAGCCTTGCCTTCCTGGAGCTGAGCCRTGCACCTTGTGCTGTCAGGAGCAAAGGCTCACCAAAGCACGGAGACCCCGTGGTAGAGAAGGGCTTGAGGGAAGGAGGGTTGTTTCCCAGCTTATTCAAATTTTATTCACAAGGAGACAAAGTGAAGAATACCGCAAAGAGTTGACAAATTCCCAGAAAGCAAAACCACTTTATTTCACCYACCCCTAAGTCTGATCCCTCACAACAATGTTTCAGATCTTTACATTTCCTTCTACATTATCTCATGCGAACATCCTGAAAAAGGCATAACATGGCATGACAGAGTGCAACATATTATAATGTGACACATCTGAGTACAGTGGAATATATTAAAATTATATAAAATATCATCTCTGCTAACAGAAGGACTCTGAATCATCAACCATCATTTCTGATCTGTGGATAATTCCCAACCACAACTTAAGTTTAATCAGCCTCATAACTTCCTCAGTTTTCTTCCACAGAGACAACCCAATGCATAAACATAAAGCACCTCCTCCTGTTTTTCCTCCTCAAGGGTATCTTTACATGTGAGCAGACATTACATGCTCAGCTCCATGAAAAGTACTAGAATTAGATTTCCACAATATTTTTTATGGCTGAATCTGCCCTTGCATTCTGAAAGGTTCTGTGCTTTTATTTTTAACAGTATAATAGAAGCATTTTGCGTTGTCTGTGTTACTCTAATTTAATTCCCCATCGTAGACACTGCTCCATAGTGGCAATCATTGTCTAACTGAAGGCAATGATTTTTAATTCATTACATGTGTTCTTTTAACTTGTGTGCATGTATTGCTAACTTTCCTTTTTGACTGTTTCTCAAGAGCAGAAATTAAATCATCAATGCTAGATGCATAAAAATGTTCTTATATGGTTCTATGTCTCAGATTAATTTGCAAGTCAGAAGTTTCCAGTACATTGTGCTAAACAACAACCATGTATTTATCTTGATAAATCATGCAGGAAAAACTAATAACGATGAGGCATATAGAGAGCCTTTCATCCAGAGATCCCAGGACACACGACAAACTTTACATGCTGATTATGATCTACAATGAGTATTATGCAAGCTTCTCATTGGTTTTAATAGGCATAAATGTAAATAGAGAACTATGCACAGATAACTTCAGTCACTGATATGTGGCTAGATCTGGGGTAAGAAGTGCAAACGAGAAGGCAGTTCTTCCCCAGAGTATGACATGACATATGGGGGAGGAATACAGTGCACAAGTAAAAATGGTGCTACATCATTAATAAATCAGTGTAAACCATGAGTTGCTTTCTCACTTTCTACTCAGCAACACTCTGAGTAACACCTGAGTAAAAACCAAGCAAGGGATAAATGGAAATACTTGGAAGGAGATCTGACTTCAGTTTTGCTCTTAAGCTTAGAGCTTGTCTTTCTCTTATCTTCTTGGGGAAGGGGAGACGGTCACATGAAGCAAAATAATTACACTGCCCTGCAAGAGTGTCCTCAGCAGTTCCTTCAAAACAAGCTTCTCCAGTGTGAATGGGAGCCCTGACCAGCTAGAGCAGAGTCAATAATGGCCTCAGAATTGGGGTTCTCTTGACGCCTCAGGATATTATTAATTTGGAAGCTTATTTTAAGATCTGAAGGAGCTTCTCTTTATATTTTCTGTCTTCCTGAAGTCTTCTGCTCCCAGGACAGTCAGCACAAATCTTGCTTACATGGCTTTAGAGTAATCTAAACTGGGCCAATAAACAGAATCTTACATTTAAAAATCCCTGTGTTCTTTCCAAATTACCATGAACTAAAAAGGCTACAGGACTGCTATCTGTGGGCTGACTCTGAGGGACAGAATAGGTCTGCTGTATCTGACAACTTGCTTTGTCTCTTAACAACAACTGAACTCCTAGGAGTAGCTTAACTAGGTCACACTAAAGCTCCAGTGTCCTGCTGTCATATCCTGTCTCCATACATAGCTGAGGCTGGCAACATGGGCTCGTGGCTGAAGTCTAGCAGGACAGGACAGATCCATCTCTGTAGTCAGTAGCCAGACTGGCTGTTGCTGAGCAGTGAGAGGACACAGCAGTCAACAGGCATCATGATAGTACAGCCCAGGTCACCTTGCCTGGGGACTGTACCATTGGGAAGTCATGATGGTCGAGCTCAGAGAAGTTAGTTTGAGCCTGTCCATTTTTGGTAGGAATATATAAGCCTCAGCTGCGCCTCTTTCTCACACTTCCTCCTGCTTCATTCCACGTGATGGACTATTCCTCACCAGTCCTCAATATAACAAAATGTAATATAATAAACAGCTGGTTATATTATATTGTATAATATCATATTATTAAATACATAATATACATATATATGTATATATATATATATAATTAAATATAATATACTAGATGAGTAGAACTCAGCTGACCCACGGTCCTACCTGACTAGCATGTGCTTGATCCATTGCTTATTTTAAACCACATGGAAAGCATCTCCTAACTATCTTAATTATGTACAAAACACTGTCCTAGCTAACCATTTCTTTATCTGCAGAAACAGTCTGTAGTGACTATTTAAAATTGTCTTACCTATGTACAGAGTGGTCACTTCTGCAGCAGGAACACTTCGAGAAGTCTCTGAGATGGCCAGATTCTCCACCCATGTTGTGAATCAATACATTTAAGCACAGGAATTTCTCTAGGCACAGCAAAAGCTGCCTGGGGGGAATCTTCAGAACATGCTGAAATCCGCACCCAGAGAGCCCCTACACCAGTTAATCAAACAGTTTGTCGTGAAGGCAGCTTGAAGTTCAGCTGAACTTGTCTCAAGTCCCTCTGCTGTTTCAAATCAGTCTATTCTCATCTGTGCAGCTGGATGAGGATCCTGGCACACCCAGGGAATTCATACCAAAGTACATCTCACAATTATAACTATAGAACCCTATAGACTCAAATTCCATAGCTCCTACCACACAATGCTTTAAAAAAATGTTGAAAAAAGATTTACATCCTTTCCACAGAGAGATATTCCATTTTAAAAATATCAGGGTGAAACTTTTCACCAGGTTTTATTTTCTCCATTCTTTTCATGTGAAGGTACTCAACTAATTCTCCCTGATTTACCTGAATATTTCAGTCTCTCTCAAATACCACTTTTCAGCAAATTTACTATTCATTGAAAAAAAATTTCCCAGTTCTATCTGGAATGACTTTGCTTTGTCTTATCATCCAAAACTGCCTGAGAAGTAGATCACATACTGTTGGTCTAAGTTTCTCAAGTGTCAGGAAATACAGTGCTTTAAATAAAGTGTTCATCTGTTATTGCTAGTTCAAGAATTTATGGTGTGGACCCTTTCTCTAACCACCTCATTTCGCTGCTCCAGACTTACTAAAAACACATCTGCAGCATATAACCACACTGCTTCCTGCAATTTGTACTACAGGGAGCTATTGAGAGTACTCTGACTCTACCAGTGCTATGAGGATTCTGACACTAGAAAAGCTCTGTAATGATAGAGTATGTGTTAACATCGTATGTGCTTTCTGGCTTGAGTAACCCCCCATTTTGTTTATAGCTAGTGTACTTGCTGTATTACTCAACTTTTTTTCTTATTTGCCCTTTTCCTCAATTTTTTTTTCATTTACATGTTTCAATACCCCCATTTTATTAATTGGAGGATTTCAGTGTCCTTGATAATTGCCTTGAAGTGTTCAAATCTTAAAACGAAATGGTTCACATCTCCTCCACGCTGTGCCCATGTACAAAATATATATGACTGGGAAGACAGATACACATATTTCCCCTTTCCTGAGGCTTCAACCACGGGCTACATTTTATTGCAGCTTTTCTGCGTCTTCGTGCTGCAGGTGGAGTGTCACTCATCGAGGAAAGGCAGATAGGAGGCTCTCCTGTTACCACGTGTGAAATTTTTCAAACGATATATGCATATGCACACCCTGAAAACAGGCTTGTCCACTGGCTACCTTYCACCTCTCCTCTCTAGCTGCTCACTTTGCAAAAGTTATAGTTTCCACAAGTCAGTGCCTGTGACTTCTTAACCCATTTCAAGCAAAACAAACTGGGTTAGCCAAGACCTATTCCCACTACTTAAGCTAATCTGACTTAGTGTAACTGAAATGGGTAAAGAAGCACTCACGTGATCAGTTCTGCTGGAAAATATGAGCAAGTCAGCACTGATGCACAGTAATCTCCTCATAAGCAGAGCTGGGCTGAGAAAAGCACATCTGTTCTCAGCCTGAGTTATTCTGTGAGGCAGGGCCCAAAATTCTGCAAAGCCACAGCCGCAAAATTAGCCATGCTCTGCTATACATTACTGTACAAGAATTTAGGCTTATTTTTGTATTATAATGAAACTAGGAATCATCATGGTTGTGAAAACATGAATGGGCGAAATGTAGGACTGTTGCAAATATATACACCCGAAATTACAGCTCTGAGAGTTTGGCTTTTCCCTTACTTTCCGAAAAGATGTTCAATCTGAAACTTAACTACCACCATTTCAAGGATGGCATTGTTAGCTATTTCACTGCTGAATCTTTTAGCAAATCCAGCTAACTTGTGTGCTGAAATTCCAGAGATGCTCAAAATCAGCTATGTCCAGACATGGTTGTTAAGGTAAGACCAGCAGGGTATTAGAATGTTGCATTAYGTCCTTGGCTTAAGAAAAATGGGAAACGGGCTGAGCATAAAATAAACAGACTTCTTCAAGAATGGAAATGACAGTTATCTGGAATTGTGCCTGCAAGTATTTGTCTTCTTACCTAAGTTATTGCAACCTGATCTTAGATGTAATTTCTATTAAGTATCATAAAGTTTTTACCAGCATAGCAATATCCAAGTATCTTACTACAGATAGGGGTCCAGCTTGTCAGAGAGTACACAAAAAATTGATCTGATGCCAGCACTGTTAGCAGCTATCTCCCCTTGTTCTGGGTTCAGTTTGCATCCCCAGGATTTGCACCAGCAACTAATTTTGGGAATAACTAATTCTGCCATTTTGCACTGTGTTTGTACCAATAGCAATACAGAGGGCAGGAGCAGCCAGAAAGTGGACTCTTTGGGCCACATCCCAGTTTGTGCTACCACTTGGCCTTGCAGCACTAGGAAGAGGATATAGAATAAAAGAGATTTAGGACTTTAGATCCGCCAGCTCTAAATACATTATTTATTGGGAAGGTACTTTAGAAGGAGTTAATAATCACTTGCCTGTTAGATAGAAGTTTCTTCATGCTTGTGCTGCACGGGAGTAGAGAAAGAGAAAATGGAAAAGAGGTCTTTTTCCACACAAAAATGCAATCTAAAATTTTCTGATTGTAACAGCTTTTTCAATTAATGCTAGTTCCACACTGCCCACATTAGCGCAAGCCCATTTTACTTGTTCATTCAGCCTGCTAGCTTAATGAAAGTAACAGGTACACCACAGTGGGAACACTCTCAAAAATTCAATTTCTAAGCAGCACGTGAGTGCATAATGGAGTTACAGCTTACAGGTTTCAGACAGAACATGGAACATCATGTTTTGGAGAAGCCTCTGGGAAGGGAAAACATGGCAAGGACCAGTGGCATTTTCTGATAAACCTACTCTTAACTCTACACATACCGCTATTCGAGGCAGTGGAAGGAAAAAGTCTGATTCTAAATAGGAAAAAGTGAGCAATCTAGTGAGCATAAGCTAAGTGAGTCTTCCTAGATGGTTTTAAGACTTTTCTGAGTTATGACACTGGAAATGAGTCCTCATCAATACTCCATGAATAAAGCTCATAGTCGTTACATCTTCTCTCCTTCCTTCTCCACACGTTATGTCTCTTAATGGAGACTCAAGGGTCATTCTGTGTATAGGAAATGACTTTCACATACAGTGCAAGAAGATATTTTCCCTAAATTGCTAAAACAGATGCAGGAACAAACTGTACAGCTACAAGCCCATGTTAGACCAATGTGAGTGACTGTAGACAGATTATCAATGATTTAATCTAAGCATTGGAAAATCTGTTCAGTTTGATTTATATGAGTATAGAATCAAACTTTTCCTTATATCAACTTTGCATAACCCAGGCCATGTCTGGGGGTGGAGTAGGGTCAGAGGTGGAGAAACGCATGCAAACAGGAGAAAACATGGACTTAAAGAAATTCATTGGCTTGCTGATGAATCACTTTGTTACCTGTTCTCTTCTTAGGCCAGACGCTTGCTAATTATCAGAACTAGCTTTGGATTTCTGTGCATTTCCAGTAGCTGTTTTATTACACTTGGTTTGTCTGTGTACCATTTTGCTCCTCTGCAGACATATTTATGAAAAAATTATTCTATGAAAATATCTTTTATTTTCATAAGCAAAAAACATCCATCAGTCAGTATGCTCATCTATGCTGCTTGGTATAAATCATTGTTTTAGCAAACAGAAAAAAATAATTTACTGTTTCTTTGTTTTAAGAAACCTTAAAGTATTTGCTATAGTTTTCTATGCCTCCAACACAACCCCACAGAAATCCATATGTTTAGAAGACTAATTAAATTAATTTTCTTTAACTAAAAGCTAAGAAAATTACCAAAATTTCCATTAAGCACAGAAGTTTTATATCATTATATTTGTTGACATTCCTCTCTAAACTTTTCTTTCAGATTAGCCTTTCTTACTAAAACAGTTCTGGGGATTGCATTTCTCATCCTCGGGCTCAAACAGGCAGGATTTAATTGTGCACAGAGTGGGAGGGTTTTGAACAGAAGCCACCTATATTACTTCTGATATGTACAAGTCTTAGAAACAATGTACCTATGACTGTACTCTGAAAAGAAAACTATCAAAATTCTCAGAGTCTAATCATTGGGGCTTGAATCTGGTTGGCAAAATTAAAGTTACTAGAATTCATAGAAGAGCTCAATTAACATCGTTTAAAGATGAGGAAAGTAACAAATATTCTAGTCTAGCCCCTTTTTATTAACAAAGAGAATATGCAGCCAAAAAGAACAAAATAACTCTGCATAGTCTGTGACTGAGGTTGKTCCTGAATTTATTTTAGGTGGTGCTTTCTGAGAACACCCAGATAAATTATTTAAAAGCAAATTTTAATGTCAGAGAAAGAGGGCTTGGAAGGGAACCTCATGGTCAACTGGTCCAGCTCCTTTCAACTTTTTTAGCTCACATTTTATTTTGTGCCTGATTTCAAGTATGCGACTTCTGGGACAGCAAGGTGCTTCATGCCTCATTTGTTATTGTAACACTTTCACCAAAAGGACCATATCTCTGGCTGAAAATTACCTCTTATCCAACACTAGCCCAAATTCAGGATCAGCTATATCTACATCACTCCATATAGGCGCTTGTTCTATCATTACAGTTGTTAGGTGTTTTTCTCTAATGTCTAACTCAAATTCTTCGAGTTGCATTTTAAACTGTTATTTCTTGTTGTGGCTATGGGCACTGGGAACAGATTATTCCCTTCTTTCCTCTGGCAACCTTTTTTAACACTGTTCCTATGTCCACCTCAGCCTTCTCATCTTTTGGCTGAGTGAAACAAATTCCTCCAATCTTACCTTAAAGGTCGTGTTTCCTACATCTCTGGATCATCTGCACTGTCTCTGCTGCACTCCCTCCAGTTGGCCCATCTGTTACCGTGCCCTGCCCAAAACTGGGAAGAGGACGAGGTCTGCTGAGTAAAAYAGGAGGAGTACAACTCACAGCACTTTTGCTATATACCCTAGTATGGGGTTTACTTTTCACAGCATGGGATTCTTCAGTTAGTGAATCAGTGGCGTCTGTTTAACTTCTGCTTTGCCAAGAGTGCTCTCTCTCTTATATGTATGCAATTAATTATTCCTCAGGGTAGTGTTCTGCACCTCTCTTTACTGAGTTGCCTCCCATTTTCCCCCAGGTCCTTTCTTCAACTTGTCAAGGTAATTGTGAATCTTTTTTAATCTTTTTGAATTGTTTTCAGACTTCAAGGTTTTTCATCTCAAGAGCTTGCAGTCCCCTTCCAGGTTGTTATTGTCTGCAAATATTACACCTGTACTCCCTATTCCATCTTCCAAGGTCATTAATGAAAATGTGCCATACAATCCTTGCCAGAATAATCCCTGCAGCAAGAACTCCTTCTTTCACTTTGAAAATGAGCCATTAGTCCCCTTTGAAGATTTTTTCCCAGTAGTTTTGCATTCTCCTTATGATAGTTTTATATCTCCTCTGCTTTCCCAGTTTGCTAATAAGAACTTCTTACGAGACAAGGTCAGTATTTTACATGAATCAAGATATATGACATTTTCTCCTCTTTCCCTGGTCACTGCTTCTTTCCTGGTTATAGGAGAAAACTAGGCTGATCTGACATAATTTGAGCTTATCAAGTCATATAGGTGTTTATCATCTTGTTATATCTTAGGTGCCTAGCTTTTTTATTTGCAGCAACATCTTTCTAGTAATGGAAGACAGTCTGACTGGCTTATATATCCCTTGGGCCCTTTTCTCCCCAGTTCTAAGGACAGGCACCAATTTGTCCCTTTTCTGCCTTTCAGAACCTCACCCATCTTTCAGCAGCTCTCAGAGGTTGGACGTTGTCACAGCCACTTCCTTAGGCCTTATGGGGAGGGTTCCATCAAGAACAGCTGATTTGAAAACATCTAACTTAAGTGGTCTCTAAACAGTCCTTTTCCATGACAGCTTGAGTTCTCCCCTTTAGGCACTATTTTAATTTGTTGCTGATCACGCTTAACCTTCTTCATGGAGACTGATGCAAAAAATGCACAAAGTACCTAAATCTTTTTAGTAAGAACTATTGTTCTGTGTGTCTACCCATCCACTGATAAACCAAAGCTTATTGTCTTCAACTCTGCAGAAGTCTTGAAAACTCAAATCTCAAATGAAATTTCTATCCATCTTGAGAAGTTACACATATAGAAAAGTCAGTTAGAGAACTTTGAAGACATTATAGGTATATGCAAACTTGAAAGACTGAACAAGATCTCTTAAATAACATAAATCCTGGAAAAAGGGAAAGGAAAAACTTTGGCTTCTCTTTCAACAGGAACACCAGTAAAAACAGCTTTCTTGAAGAACATACACAGTTGGCTGGGAATCACCAGTGCAGATAAATGATAGAGATTTATTACTTGGCTCATAATTCAAGTAGAATAAACTAAATTACAAAATTAATGCCTCAAAAGACTTTTCTCTACCAAGCTGTTGTAAATGCAGAGCATGTACACCAAGGAATAAGCACATTTATGGTTGATAGAACATGGCTTACAGCTCTGAGGGTATGAGAAAGTGGGTAAAGTGGAAATGCAGTTCTTTTTGTGCTTTGAAAAATAGCCATGCAGCATAAACTGTCATAAATATTAGAAATTCATCTATTCCCTGAGATGAAAATACCGATCGCTTTAAGAGGAACATTGYAGAATACATAACATAGAGGACAACAGAAGAGAAATTAATCAGTCCATTACTGTCACTGGCTGAAGAGCCAAAGAGCTACTGTATGAAGAACATGAAGTTGTTGGCAAAATACCCTTTGACGGTAGCTATCTGCAACTCAGATCTGAGATGGCTGTAGAAGACAGAGAGGTGCTTAGAATGAAAAATCACATCATATCAGACAAGTTTTCATTCTTTCTGGATCCAGGTAAACTTTTTTGCCAAATGGCTTGAACTATTAGGATAATATCCAAACACTTAGTTCTGGGCACCTTTACGTTAGCTTTCCACCAATACAACTTGAAATACGTCCCCCAGGGACATAATTCTGATTTACTCCAAATGTAATCAGAACTGGAGTAACTTTCAAAAAATGTTCAGAAGTGCCAAAGAGAACTCAGTTTTCAAGAGAAATTCAGGCAAACAGGAGACTGTGTTTCATGCATTTTCRGTGAAACTTCCACTCCAAAATTTCTACCATGAAACAGAAGCTCCRGGGTCACTGGGGTTTGCTTAATAGCAATGACGATAACTCAGTGAGAGATTCATCCTTCTGGCTGAGTTGCAGCTGCCCAGCTGCTCGCTCCTCGAGCTGAATCCAGCTCCAGGGTGATTCGGGATACCTTCTCGTGCTCAGACACACAGGCCCACAGTGTACCTTTGCRCACACATCGTTCTAGGGAGGAAAATGACTGGTATACAGGGGAGTCCCACAAGTAGCATCTGCTCACAAATTCAGAAAGTTTGGGTAGTTTTGATTTCAAACCCTGAAACAAACAACTCTAAGGAGAAGGTAAATTGCACTCACCCAAATTAATTCAAATATAAGAAAATCATATTTCCCTAAGGGACTGTGTTCGTAACAGCTACAGTAATTAAAATTCTTAAGAGCTGAGGTGATAACAACTGACCAAGCAAAGAAACCTGACATGCATCAGAAGTACTATTTTTAAGAAATCCCTCATCTCTGCCTTGATTAGATGTCAGCAAACACTTCTGACAGTAATTTTTCAACAGCACAGGAATGCAGTCAATGGCTGTTCTCAGCCCACCAGAGAATGAATCTATTCCTAGAAAAAAACAAGACTGCAAGGATGTATAGACTTCCCTAGGAAGTTTGCTTAAGTGAATACATTAGAGTTGTTGCACGCGCTGCAGAGCACTGCTGAACATTAAGGCAAACAGGCGAGATCTCGTCCTCTCCCCAGAATAAAGCGCGTCCCCTGACTACCAATAATGTGGTTGGGGAGAGGCCCTGACATAAACAGCTGAAAAGGCTAAATTGTTCCGTCACTAAGTGAAACGTAAAAACTGCTACCAAGACTCTGCGAAATGCAGTTGATACACTGCTATTTAATGTCTCCACTTGAACCAAGTGGGTATTTTCAAATTTCCATACTTTATGTCCCAAACTGCTACACCAGTTCAAATTCAGATAACTCACTGACTTCAGTCGGTTTGCCCCGGCTCTACACCAGCCTACTGAGGACAGTAAAGTTAAATGCTGTTTGTGGCTGTAGTCATTTGATACAGCAGTTCAAGAAATTCTGATGAACTGCTCCTGGGCAAAGACCATAGGAGTGTTGAAAGAGAGAGATACAGAAAACACATCATAAGCTTTACAAGTACATGAACTTTGGAAATAGCAACCTGTTAGGAGTCTAACAGATATCACTGTGCACTGAGGAACTAGAAAATCTGATTTTTCATTTCAGRACTCAAACGAATAAAAAGCCTCTTGAAATATAAAATGCCTGGTTTTGTCATCAAAATTAAAAACAATCTTTGTTTCAAATAACATATACCCTTTGGTTTGCAGTGGTGCTTTATTTTTTGATTTTAAATAAATTTAAATGATAAAATTTTGCTACTTTTGAAACTGAAATGTCACTCTGAAATGAAAAATCAAAACCTTTTTAAAGTATAAAATATTTTTGCTCTTTCAAAAAGCACTTTTCTTTTTCAGCTGGACTTAAGTTTGCAAATACTTCTGGGTGATCCAAGCATCATTTACCACAGAATGGTACAATTTTGACAGAAGAAAATTGTCCGTTTGCATTAGTTTGCCTTATATACACTCCAGGGACACTAAGAGGCACTTTGTACAAGCAAGAGAGGAGAAGAGTCTCGGGTTGATGGGGCTGTACCATTACTCAAGCAAAGAGCAGTTTATATAAACAGCAGATGCTGACTTTTCCACTCAGCAAGAGGGAGATTCATCTCCATCTCAGATGGTCACTCTGGCTCCATTTATACTCAATGGAGACAAATGGGCAGTTTTAGGACACAATTCACCTGATCTCTTTCAAACATCTACATTAGGATGAGACGAATGGCATCCTAAAACAAGCTGCTTTTCCCCACCCACAGTAAAAAGAAGCTAGGATAAGCTATAGCTCAGATGCAGACATCTACATTTAGACTTATGAGTCCCACTCCCAGAGCTGATCCCAAGCTCAGTGAAATCACAGTGACTGTCCATTGGACTCAGTGCCCCCCAAAAGAGAATCAGTTCACATTAGGGAAGTATTTGGCTGTTTTTGTTGCTCACAAATCACCAGTGCATTTATTTTATTTTGCTTTTAATTCCAGGTCACTAGGTCTTGTATACTGATAATTACATAGCATTACTTCTTAACAGGATTTGCATTGATATAATACTTAAACAGCAAGTAGAAAGAGATCCACATCTTTGCTACTGGTCTGAAGATCAGATATTTTCCATTACTAACTGTGAGGGGACTATGGGCCTGATCCAGTACCTTGCAAATTCAACAGTAAAATCCCCTGTGATTTCAGCCAGTGTTGTAGCAGACTTTAAAAGTTGGGGGGGGAAAATCACAAATTTTCTGTTTTACAAAGTATTCCAGATCCAAATTCACTACTTGCACTCAAATCTTTTGTTTTCCCCAGAGCTCAGACATCCCTCCCACTCAGAAATAATTATTAGCTGGAAGCACATTCTGGCTTTTACCATTCCAAATGAACCTGACTAGTAATTTCCAAAGGAATTTATGCGCTGTTGTATTTCCCTAGGCTATGTTTTAAAAGTGTGATCCCCTTTATTGACATTAGAGAGAGATTAAGCAACCTTACCATTCCCCTTAGGGAATATGGAGGACACCTTGCGAACAGACCAAGAAATGATACCACCTTTTCTGCAGGAATTCTTACGAGTTTGCCTTGCTCATTAGAGCARTGAAAAAGATATTTGTGAAAGTTCTTTTGAATAATCACTGAATTAGCTTAACACGATTGCATTTGCTTTCTGCTGAGAAACAAGATCTTATTTAAAATAATATTGGCATTGTGAGAGTAACATGACTACTTGTGAAATATATGAACATAGYTCATCGCACTGAAAGCACAGCCAAACTTCCCTGTGCCACAAATGACATGTTCCACTTTCTTTCCGTTTAATTCATACAAATATAAAGCAGAAATAAARGCATGCAACACAAGTGATAAGACTATCCAAATTGAAGAAGTCATATATCTAAAGCTAACTCTGATTTGAACAGTTCAGAAGTAAACCTATAGGCTCGTGTTTGTCCACATGAAACCTTCACTAAATATTTTCAGTTAAAGAAAAACGTATCTTGCCCTCTTCAAAGATAAACAAAAAAAAGRAATAAAAGGCTAAACTGGTTGAATGAATTACTTCTAGAGAACTATTCACCCCAGGTAAGTGTGAATGACATTTGGTTCTGCTCCACTGGCATCTCTATGTAATGCAGAAAATAGGTACTGCTTAAAATAAGTGATTGGAGAAAACAGTAATTACACTGAGTTTGTATGTATAGAGACAATGTATTCCAAGCTTTGTACCTTCAGGTGTATGCTTCATCTACACCTGTGATATGTGTTAGTCTCAGTTATCAAGAATTTTCAGAAGACGTCAACTGATAGAGTTGAAGTGATCTGGCCAAAGCCAAAAAGTGAGAAAAAGTTCAGTTAGAACGAGAATTCAGACCCTATAGGTGAACTTCCAGCCCTGAATGAAATCCACAGCAATATTTCTATTGATTTCAATGGCTATATATAATACCACTAAACTAAATTAAAATAGGTCCTAGAYACCAGCTGGTAAAGTCTGGCCACCTCTATACCGTGCAACTCTCTTACTTTCCAAAATACAATAGCAAAATCCATACGATTCAGGGATTTATTGCTTGGCCTGTTCTCACAACTGAACTGCGACCAAATAACTGTTTGCAAAAGCCCGTTCAGGCCAAAAGTGGTCCAGGAGCCATTTAACAGCGTGGACAACCAAATTTTAGTGCTCTGGTTTGTGCTTGACAGTACTTAATTAGCTAGTAAAGAAATAATCAATAAGGCTAGGATACATCTTCATGAGTTCCAGCCTTGAACTCAGCCTCCAACCATTCTGTTCTGCCTTTTTTTCTGTATGTAATCATCCACCCAGGAGATTTTATTTGTCTCTATCTCATCCACAGAAAATATTTTTTCTACAGCTGCCTCCAGGAGGCTTAGTCCTTTAACTCAAGCAACAGAAGTTCTGTCTCTCGCATTTGACATCCTAGGCACAGTCTCTGGTGGTGACCTAGATAACGGGGTTACAGAGAGATCATGTTTCCATGCTGAGTTTGGCACCCTATGGAGACATCATTTGTTTCCCCAGGCAAGAATATAAACCAAAAATGCCTTCAATTGTAAAGACATTTCACAGTTTTCCCAAGTGCATGAGGGACACAACTCACAGAAACATAATTTAACAGGGTTTTTTAATGAGTCCTATGATAAATGTTTTATGGCCAAAAAAGAAAGTAAAAACCCATTGTACTTTCCAATGAGTCCAAAGTACATATGAGTTCCCAAATTAATTCATAGGCCTCCCTTGAAGAGCAGTTCGTAATGCCTTCTATTAAATTACATCTCTTTATTTYGAGAAAATGGATTTACTTATTCCATTGCAAGAAACCTGAGAATAGCATCACCAATCACTTTGTGTGACATCTACATGCAAGTGACTTCAGGTTATGTAGTGACTGACAACTGAGACTTCTGCTATACCTAGGAAGAATTTAATAAAATTGACTTTAACAGAATTTTTTTATTATTCCCAAGAACAGGGTTGATAATGAGATTTTTTAGCTAACCACATTTCACTTGACAAATTATGAAGAGATCAATTTTTTTCCCATTAGCCTCACCCTTATCAATGGCTTAGCTGAGGTCAACTAGCCCTTCACTTGTAGTTAATGGTACACAACCTTTGTCTACTGATTTTTCTTTGTCAAAGCCTAACAGAAGAAAAATCAATGGCCCTTATTTAAAGTTCAAAGGGAAATATTTTGCTTTAAATTAAAAAGTCGTCTCACTTAAAGGACACAAAGAATATGCTTGAGAGAGCATGCATTAGTCTAGGATGGTGACAGCTCAATGTAAAGGCTGAAGGCCATAAACTGAGTGGTGCTGGGTATGTGGAAATCCCATAGTATAAAATCTTAGACAATCAGTCACTGAGAATACTATTGTTAACTTGAATGAGGCCTCAATGTCATCTTTGGATTTTACTGGGAGTTTCTTTTAACTTATTAGAGTCTAGAAGAGACATTCCAAAAGCTAGAACATTTAAAATTATGATTAATTCATTGTCTTTTTGTATTGTTGCATAAGGTACAGCATGTGCATTTTACATCCAGCTCCATTCCCTGAACTACCTGGAAATTCACCATCACAACAGTGTGGATTGTGATTTTTAAAAGAAATATATGCATGCAAGCTAAGGCCCAGTCCTGCATACTGTTTACTACTGCCAAGAAAAACATTCTCAGCCACTCTATCTTTCTATCATGTATATCTAAGCCACCAATCTAAGATATATTAGTATAAAAATAAGTTATCAAAAACATTATAATGTTATAATAATGATCACCTTTTTCTGGGAAGGTAATCATGTAAATTTGCACTCTCTTTGGCTAAGCAGACAATTTGACTACCTCTTTATAGAAATGTTTTAGCCACTAGTTGATCATGCAAACCATAATTCAGGCCAGATTCAACCTTCCAAACTTCTGGCACACAGCTCAGACATTCACCTGCGGGTCCCTCTGTAGTCCACAGCAGCTTAAAAGACCAATTTGAATCTCTGATGGACTGGATCAGCCATACAGTATCATTCTTTCCATTGACTATAACCAAAACCTAAGGTAACTCCTAAGGTTCCTAAATAGTCATCAAAGGTTAGATAGGATGAATCTGTACACTGGATGGCTCTGACAGCAGCCCAGATTTGTCTTGCCTGATTTAAGGTTGGGTATCTGTGTTAACACAGCAGTGTCATAGCCTCCCTCTGCTGCCAGCACAGGAATACAAGCATTTCCACCAGGCAATTTAATGGACCTAAGTGTGCTCCCTGCATCTCTTTATGGCCTGTACAGAGACAGCAGCTAAAACAGCCTTCTACTCCTCCTAGCTGAGGCCACAGTCTCCTTTCTGCAACCCTTCTTACCAAGTAAATGGGTCCTCAAGCTGGGACAAATCCTAAGAGATGAAGGAGCTAATATAGGATTGCAGATTTATTTTTCTGAAATTGCAGTGAGATTTGTATGTTCAGTCTGAGCATCTTTGCAGATCTAGCCAAAGGGTGAATTCTTTTAATGCCACCATCAAGTGGAATCAAATAAAACCAAGACCCAGGGGTTTCTCCTCTGGAGTTTTGCTAAGCTACATCCATTTAAGCTCACACTTTCTATCCACAGGATTTTTTTCAGACTTTAAAAGGTGCAGAAACTTTAACTGATAATTTTTATTATGTTAATGCACAACACAAGACAGCTCYAAAAGAGCTGCATGTAATAAGGCCAATACAGACATGAAATCCATAGCAAAAACGTTGGCAGCCAAATTAACAAACGGTGGAAATCTTCAAAAATGCCTAAGGCTTTTTAGGACCTCAATTCCCTTTCCAAGGTTTGTCCTTTAAATTTTCTCCCTGCATCAAGACTAAAGAGGATAAATGATGGATAGAACTTAGCTAGCAATGCCCATACACTTCTTTGGCCGCAATGAACAATAATCTCTTTTTTATCAATGAATGCCAGAAAGATATTTGTTTGGGCTAAATGAACCAATCTTTTTAGTTTCTTTGATTTGGAAAACATGTTTTGGTTTGATTACAGTCTTTTGTGTTAATCTTCTTTCAAAGATACTTAAGACATTACAGCACCCATTCTTCTGAAAAGAAGCAATGAGGACAGTTGACCGTCAAGCCAGTTATTACAGACAGCTTGCGTTGAGTTGTTGGATCTGGGCTCCATTTTATTACCAAACACAGGAAAGATTGTCCTTCCTCAAAATAATTTAAAGTCCAAAGTTCATGTGAAGAGAGTTATTTAAATTCTCCCACTCCTGCTGAAACCATTAGGAGTTGCAAACCTAAATGCCTTTGTAGATCTGGTCTCAGGTAATTACGATGCTCTGTCAGGAGTCAGATGCAATGTAACACTGTACGGAGACTATTAATTGCTATCTAACTGATCTTACCCTATTTTACCTAAATTTTTAAGTTTTTCTCAACTTAAAATTAACTTGGAATACCACATTAATTATTGCTAGTCCCAAATATTCCCAATATTAATACTAGATCCTTTTAGAAATATCTGGATGGATGGATATTACATCTCTTTTTAATGGACTACAATTACATTGAATACTTAGGGATTTGTTTAACATCAGATGATCACTACATGCATAAAGCAAATTTTTTAGAGATAATTAATCAGCTTCAGAGAAAAGCTTGCAAATGGACACCTTTATTCATTAGCTGGCTGGAAAGAGCCAATGAAGCATGAACTGATTACCTGGAATACATTGTCTTTTCTAGATGCTGCCAACTGTGGTTCCTTCTTCCTTTCTGCAGTACATTAAGTAGAATCATGACTTCCGTTATTTGGACTAGAAAGACATTGAGTTTTCATTCCAAATTCATGCAGAAATCAATACAACCAAAAGACTGTCTAAGTCCTTATTTCAAACTTATCATCTAGCTGTAGTTTGAATAGAGAAAGAGCCAGTACTAGAACAAGACTAAGGTAAAAGATCTTCAGTCTGGGAAATAACTCTTGGTGAATTATCTGAATTTCCTCTACAATCATGGATCCATGAAAAAAATATGTGAAGTAAACTAAAACCCAAGCAGAACTTTCACACATGGATATGTCAAAATATGCATTTCCCTGAACTGCAAATTTAAAACCTATAAAATAAAAACTTGGACTGGAGTGGTGTTACATATCTCTCCCCAGGCCATGATGGATTAGTCTCACAGTGGAAGATGCCCACGTTGTCAAGACTTACAATTCTCTACAGACATGTTGCCTTTTGAAACAGTTCTTGCTGGGCCAGATCCAAATCCCACTGTCTTTCCAATTGTTTCAGTATAATAATCCCTATACTTTCATTCACCAATAATCTACACAGCACTTTTTGCTAAAATAGCTGCAAATAGGAGGCACAGAGGCAGATCTGACATTAACAGGAAATAGAAGCGAGGAGAACAAGGTCACATACCACCCCCCCAGCAAGCTGCAAAAGATCATGGCCAGCAGTCCCAGTAGCAGGGGGGACACGATCAGACACCCATCCCCAGATTTACAGTCTGGGGCAGCTTTTTGTCTTTCTAGGACCCAAAGAAAACCACTGTAAATCACAGCACTGTAAAGTAGTCATGGCTGCAATACCATAGCAGGCTGGGGAGGACTGGGGGAAGCGAAGGGGCTAACTGTAGGACTGCAACCATTGATCATCCTTCTTTCCTTGATAAATCTGCATCTGTGCATAAACATTAATATGGATGTATGCTGTGGCTATACAGAAAACTAGTCATTTTACAAAATGGCTAAAACATTCATTCATTTCATGAAATGACTGCTTCAATCAAGAATATGACTAAGATTTTCAGTTATTTCAGAAAATGACCAGATATCATTGATAGGCACTACGGGAAATGACTAAACCTGGTTTATCCTGGATCACAGGGCAAGTGAAAAAATGTTTCTATTACATTTATTTTTAAAACTGTATATCCATATTTATATCTAAAACTACATAACAATACACATCTCTTCACAAAACTAACATTTCTTTTCAAAACTGAGACTATTTCAGAAAGTGAATGAAAATTTTTGACCTTTAACAAAATGGCTGGTTCCAAAAAAACAACATAACACAAATTACAGGGACTCTAACAGGAGGGGAAGGAGGGTAGGAACTGAATGTATGTACGGCCAGGCAATATCGAAGAGGAAGTAAACCTTTCCTATTGTTTGAATTCCTGTCCATCTGTGGATTCGGCGCTCTCTCTTTCCGTTTGCTTGGGCCTTTCTGCCAAATGAGACATCACAAGCTTTTCTGACAATGGCTGCTGGGAGACTTTTAGTCAAGGGAAGAAATCAGAGTTATGTCCACACGCATCAGGCATTTGCAGGCAAACGCTATGCATGGTAGGTAGGTCCCCTGGAACGGGGGTGACCTCCTCCCARCGCACTCATTTGCGTTGCTCGTTGCAGTCAGCGTCTGCCCTCACTGTTGCTATAGAGGTCTGCAGCAATTCATGCACAATTCCCCCCCTGCCGGAGATAATCAGATGGTGTAACTGTCTCAGAAGTCCCTTGCTAGTGGTAGGACTTAGGACCCAAACTTACCTTCCAAGGAAAGGCTCAGGTCAGAAGCACGCAAGCAAAGGAACCACGGCAGCAGCTGCCAGTGTGGCATTAGATGGAGACCACTGTTCCAGGGGAATAATCCCAGCTGCAAAAACTCCGATGCGTGCTGGCTCTTATGACAGAGCACCCACTGCTTGAGGAATGGGAGCTGAGGAAAGGTATAGTTGCGAAAGGAGAAGAAGGAAAGCAGATGTAGATCCAGTGACAGTTCCATCAACAGCAGAGGCAGAGCAGAAGATTGCTGAGGTTTTCTGGCCTTATGATTACTTATTTTTGGAATTGGTTATGCCTGGCCAGAAGATAGAGTCACAGGACAAGCTTCAGATTTCAGATGCACCCTGAGACCCTGCAGCATGCCTGGAAGGGGAAGAGTGAACTGATTTTCTCCAGGCTAACCTCTCCCAAATCGCTAACTTGGGAGCAATATCTAGCACCCTGCTTCATCACCAGAACAGCAGAAGTCCTGGGTCCCTTAAATTCCAGCCCTCCTGGGAATTTTTGAATGTGTCCTGATTATTTGAATCTGAAAATGAACTCACTAATTTCCCGAAATACCTCTGAATATAAGCATGGTTTAGGTGCTGTGCAGGAGCCAAACAGAAGAGACTCTCACCCAAAGAACAACAGTTTCTCCTTCACACTCCAGTGAACAAGTTAAATGAAATAACCAAATAGGAATACATATGTTAAAAAGGAGACAACCTGCTTGGAGAAATTTTGAGYGCAAGAAAGTTCCCAGAAGGAGGTCAGCAAAAGGTCATGTTGTCCCAAGGCAAGGAATTTCAGAAGGACTGAAGAATGCATGACTGGTCTTTTGCTTTGTAACACTGCTGCTGTTTATTAATTCCCTGAATAGTAAGAAGTGGCTAGAGACATTATTTCCCACATAACCACAGCGTAACAGCACATGGATAATGCCAGGATTCACCTTCTGTCAGTTTATACAAGCAAGTAAAGTACGCATATCATCCAGAACACCTGTAATGCCAGTCAGTTGGCAAAAATGCCTGAAGCCTTTAATTATTTCATGAAAGGACTGATTTCACAAGATCGCCGTAATAAGCACAGACACACAGAGACATGCATATATTTTAAAATATTGCAATATATACTTACGTATATATGCATATATGTACACACGTATATATTTATATGCCAAATGAAATGCACAGTAGCCAGTTGTTAAAGGAATTGGCTGATTGTTTCTCTTTGCCACCAGCTGTCTCCTGCCTCTGCAATTATCACTCCGTAAAAATGAATGACTCGTGCTATAAAGAGCAGTTTGTCTTTTCAAAATTTTATTTTCTAGCTAGAATTTTAGCAAATTTTAGCATTTTTAGAATTTTAGAATTCTAGAATTTTAGCAAATTTAGCAAATTTTATTTGCTAGCCACCTGAACTTTTGCACTGTCCTCCTYGTTGTTCCTATAGGGCTCCACAGTACCCTGAGAGCAATGATTCAAAATCATTCAGATCCCAGTTCCAATCCCTGCAATGGCAGCACATTACATAAATGAGGTTTGGGTTGTTATTTTTTAAGTGTCATTCTATACTAAAAAGAAAAAAAAAAGTTTCAGAAATTTTCAATTCGTTTTTCCACTTCTTTCCTGAACTAAGTTGGCAGCTCCAGCTTCCTCATCTTGTGCTTCACAATTTAAATACAATRAAAAGATGAGAGCCTTTCATTTTAGGAAGAGAGTGATATCATTTACACCTTTATTTATTTATTTTATTTTCACTTCAGTCACAATTTCCTATATTTCCTCTTGTTGCATTTTAGCCTAGAAGAGATAATTTAAGATGACTGTGCTGTTCTCCCAAGCCATAGCCTGTCAGGTTGCTGAATTATCAGTACCCAGTCAAGCAGCACAGCAGAAACAGATCACATATGCCAATTCCTCCCCACTTGGTAACCATTTTCCAGTCGCTGGAGGAAAGTGCACAGTCCAATCTCTCCTTTGCATGATGGAAGTTAGTTCAACTCTATAGTTTAGCAGATGTGCTTGGGCAGCAGGTGGTCCAGTGAATTATATCAAAGAAACCAATAAGTTGTGTATTATTCTGGAGACTCTTAGCCATCTAACTTGTTAAAAGAACACCTTTCCTTTTTTCTTTTCTTTTTTCTTTCTTTAATGAATTTTCATTCAAGCCTCCAACCTTCTTTAAAAAGAAAAAAAAAGTCCCAAAGAAAATACAGCAATAAAACTGCTTTATAAAAGTATTTAAAAATCTAACGTCAGTTGATGACATCTGGAAACAAAATGTGGGATTAGAAACATACTGCAAATACCCTGCAGATATTGAGTGCATTGACATCCCTTGATTCAAGCTACTCTGACTGGAGCTATTCTGACTTACAGCAGCCAGAAATCCTCCTCAGATTTTTCATGTCAACGCAAATGAGAGGGGAGCACTTCCTGTGCTGTCAAGGGCACTTAGAAAAATCCTAAAGACAACAACCATAAAAGTCACCCTTCACATAACTACACAGAGTGGCCACAAATCCTGAATGCGTTGTCACTTTTTTTATTGAGAAATGAAACAAATGCCAACCAATATTTTAGCCATATCTACCTTCTTCACAGTATAAACTATTATTCATATTCACTTCCATTTCAACCTCAGAGTACGTATTAACAATCATGCCTCCGGGCAGAGGTATTGTTTTATGTTTAATGAAGAGAACTGGGAGTCAGAGCATCTGCATTGCTTTCCTGTTTCCCCAAGACTTTCTTTGTGGACTTAGCAAGCTTCCTATCTTCTGTGTGCCTCAGTTATCCCACATGCGAGAGCACGATAATAATCTTTCCCTCGCTCACCAGGATGCTGAGCAGATTAATTTGTAAATGTTTACAGAGTGTTTTAAGGTGTTTGGATGGAAAGGAGTGTATATATAAATGATTTCCTATCCATACTAGGATATCACCGATGCTGAACACCATAATAATATGTACACAGATTTTTATATATATATATATATCTTTTTCTGTGTATAGCATTGTAGAGTCCAAATTCCAGCAGCTTCACRAATTAATAGAAGAAAGGATGAGTGATCTGCATTTTCTTCTGTAAGGAAAAGTCTGTATATTACTGTCTACTTTAATCAGTAGCAGAGTCACGCTACTAAAAATGATCTAGAAAATGATTTAGGAAGGCAAAGAGATGGAGTCTCAACATTCTTTTCTTCCATAGTATAACTTTCCTGTATTTTGGCTTTTGACATACTTTAGGTAAAAAGAGCACATATCTCCAGCCATTCAGATGGAATGAAGTCTACAGGCAACTATTTCAAAAGTCCTAGGCTGAGTTTAGTGAGGATGGCAGCAGGTTTGTATGCGGTGGCAGGCTTAACAAATCACCTGATAATTGGGTGTGACCTGCTGCAAAGAACAAATTGAAGTGTAGAAGGGGAGTCTGCAAACGTGGTGCTTTCTTCTTCATCAGATATCTTTCTGAGTGCATTCAGAGATTATCTATTCACTTGTTGGCAAAAATAAGTCACTGTTTTTCACTCCTCTCAGCTTTGCAGAGCCAACACAGTAAAGGGAATGTGAATTAATATATTAGTACTTGTGCATCATCAATACATTTGTTTGCAAAGTTGCTAATGCTTTCAAGACAATGTAGTTGCATGATTGAATGCAGACGTAGCTCTGGGGAGGAGGAGAAGTCAGATACTCAATTGCGCTGCTTTTTTCTCCTCCATTCCAGGAAAACTGTGTACAAAAAACTCCCAAGTCAGTATTCTCCATTCACAGGCATATGTCAGAGGAAAGTTTTACAGTCACTTTTCACATGGGTATAAATGACTGCATAACATTTAAAGCAGTGGTGAGTGCATTGTGCTATCATATAATGTGTCATCCAGCGCTGTTATTGCTTTTGATGATGCTCAAGAAACAAAGAAATTGGCTTCATTCTGAGAACTCGAGCAGAATTTGCAGTGCTGGTACACAGTGGGGGAAAAAGAAGACAGGATAAACTTTGAGCCCTGGGATATTTCTAAAGAGTTATTTTCCTAGAATGGTTGCATTTTAAGGACTTAATTACAGTTGTTGAGCATCATCAGCACCCGGGAGCTGTGTCTGGAGATACCGCGCATGCAAAACAAAACACCCCCACGGCATTGGGTAGCAGTGCATGCTTCACCCTCTCAAGTGTGTGTTTCTGGCACTCCAAATCCGGAGTGTTCCCAAGGCCAAGTGAAAGGACAGATGCCCAGATGTGACCGTCGTTTTGCTGTTTTACCCATGCACGCTGCCACTGGGGCAGAGCGTGTTAGCACTGGTTCACCTTCATTCATAGCATAGGCAGCAAGGCTATGAGATACTGCCGGCTGGAAAGCCCGCAGACCCCTGGGACCAAACCCTAAATGGCTCCTCGGATTGTAGGCATCTTTTTTAAAAGACCTTTATGCCCTGCGTATAGAGCAACCCCCAGGGAMAGGTTTTGAAATAAAGAGACTAAATTGAAGAGGCCATTCATGCAGGGGGGGATTTCCCTTCCGTTTTAAGAGGCTGTTCTGCACTGTGATGTTAGAGTGGAAATCTGGTTAGTAGCAGATGAGTCTTTGCCTTGAAAGTATGAGTCATATGGCTGTTCTCCCTTTCTACTCAGCAGCAGAGGAACTCATATCAGAGCCAATTTCTGCCCTCAGATCCACATACATGTAGCCTGGTATTTACTTCAGTACAAGGGGAGAATTATCAGCTCATATTTATGATCAAAATTTCAGCAAATCCTCACATAAAATTTTCACCTAGAGCAGTATATAGTCACTGTGACCACAAAAGTATCTAAACACTTAACTTGCATTGTCATCCTGAAGGATCAGGAACTGTGTTTTTCACCTTAATCATGGATCTTTTCTTACGTCAAAATCAATAGTAAAAATTCCTCAAATTCCCTAGAATATGATCCAGAAATTGCCACAAAGCAATTCAGAGCAAATTCTGTAAGCTGTTCAGGTGCCTCATAGATGCTCTAGGGTGTCTCAGAGAGTAACAGATATGACACAAGACCAAAGGAAGAAGCTTTCAGGACCAGGAGTACAACCTTGCAGAGCAGCAGCTGGAGGTGAGATAGGATGTCCTAGGTCATCTAAAAAACACACCTGCATTTAGGCAATTGAATCTCAGTCAATCTTTGCACTGATTTCTTCAGTGAGAACTGGATTAGGTGCCTGGAGCTTTATTTTGTGATGTATTTAGTAAATTAAAAATACAGACAAGAATCAAGTGGTATTTTCAAAAACGCAGAGGGATGTTACTGAAAATTCCGCTCACTAGTCCTCATCTGCACCATTAGATGTCCACACCACTCCAAGAACATGCCTCTTACTCTGCGACTTCTTGCAGAGAAAGCAAGGGTCTGTCTTTTATTTGATAAGAAAGCTCTGTTTCCTTTCTGTGGTTTTACAAAACAATAAAAATAATTAATAATTAACGCTATCTCTACATCCATTTCTCCATCTTTATATCAACATTATCTTACTATAGATGAAAATACATTAGTAAAGAAAASCTAGGTACAGCAGTTCTAGTCAAAGTGGCATTCATCACAATGCTGTATTTCAAAGCAGATGGGCAGAAATTCACCAGCAGGACAGTTTAAAGAGAGGCTTTAGGCTTATCATTTTGCCTTTCAGTCACATGGCATAACGAAAGATCAAAACAAGAAGTTCTGAACAAAGAAAACTTTTAGAAAGCTACACCAGAGCAGAAGGGGCATGATAATGTGATATGCCATTACAGTCACAGAGTTGCACAGTATTAGCAGAGAGATCAAAACTGAGTATTCAACAGCATCAGATAAGTAGGGGAAGAGGACGAGAAAGTACCTGTTAAATTACCCTTACCCAGATGTGATCAGATTACTGTGGAAAAAAATGGAGCTGAAGGTGGTTCAATTACAGCATTGAAAATACAGTAAATAGGGGTACTGAAGTTCTTGGCTTTTAAAGGCTATTAGAAATGTTCAACAGAGTCCTGAAATTCTACACTGATGAGGGCTTTAGTGCATGGATAAATGAATGGATGTAAAACTAGATACGTAAATTCATACTCAGAGAAGAAGGAGTATTATTTGGCCTAATAAAAGAGACAGAGCTTAGAACTGGGCTCAGTGCCCTGATTTTAAGACAGATTGATCTAGACTTCAAGATTTTCCAATATGTCAGAGAAAATGGAAAAGGCTGTGGACCTCTAAAAATACATGTGTTGCAGATAATATATAATGTTGGTACCCTTCTGTAGAAAAATTTCAGACAGTAGCATATTTCATGACTTAGGAAAGTCAGTGGAACAATTATGTCTGCAATTACATAAGTCTATTCTATTTTGACTTTAGCCTAGTTTCATTATATTTTAGGTTTTAACTCAAATCTTCATAGGTTTTAATGACTTTAACAGAGATCCTTCTAATTTAAACCAATGTCAGCAAGAGCTAAATCAGGTGCTTTGTACTCATAGATTAAAAATAGATTTCGCAGAGCCAAGCAAGTATCTTACCTTTATAGCTGAGAAGGAACAGAGTCAACAGCTTATACCTAATAGAAATGCAAGAGAAATTAATTCACTGGGAAGACATTCTTAACCCTGTTTTGGATGACTGTTCACAACAAAAAAGTACATAAGTYTCTTGCTTTCTAGTACTTCAGTTGCTATGCATGAGACAGCTCCCAATAAGGTAAGGATAGTTGGACTGTTTATTATATCTTGAAGTCCAACCACATGACATATATTGCCCATGAATTAAGATTACAAAAGTTATACGCCTATCCTATAACTATGATAAAAATCCACCAGCTGCATTACCACCAGGATTACTACGTCAAAAGACATTTAATTAAATGACTTCAAAGCCATTAGCTTGTAAGTAGAAGAATGATTGGGTTCAATTAAATAAGGAATGAACGTCTTTCACTAGTGAGCTGTTGGATTTGCTCAGCCATTTTCAAATCCACTGCTGAGCCACTAGTTTGACACTTACCCAAAGGGAGCAGAGCAACTTTATTTTCTGCCCACTTGGAATACCCAGCAGTTTCTATAGCAACCATAGCTTTATTCTGTATGTATACCGCATCCAGCACACTGACCCATGGTGGAAGTTCCTAGACATTACCATGATCATAATCTCCAAGCTTTTCAGTAAGTCAACAATTTTCAGGTGCGGCTTCCATAAGGACATAATGCCACCAGCAACTTTCTTTAGCCACCATGCATCCAAATAACCAATAATATAACATCAGCAGGCAGCCGCAACAAAAGTCACCTGCAGCAGAACCACCTGCACCTAAATAACCTGTAGCATGATTACTGACTACAGGTCAAGCATGATCACAATCTTATTAAATGGTGAGGATGTGCCATATAACATATTGTGGTCAATGTGGAGTGCAACAGTATTTGAAAATGGCTTGAAGTATGTGGACAGGAGCTAGTGTTATCCGCTTGCACTAAACAGAGCTGAAAAGCAGAGGCAAACTGGATATTCAGCTTTGCAAGTGTTCAGACAGATGAAAGATCATTGCACCCATATGAACTGATGTCAGTGCACTAGCATTTCAGAAAAAAAGTTTGCAATAAATTCAAAGTAAGCCCTATAAATTTCTAAAGGTGAAACTGACCCCAATCTATGATAAATGAACTCAGATTCAACTCTCCATGTGACAACTCGGTGAAGAATAACAATGAGACATGGCTGAAAATGATGGTGCAAAATAATTCTCTGGGACATCCCAGGCTGACCCAGTGGTCCTCTGCCTTGGGAAACTGGAATCAGGCTTGACAATCTAATGGGGGAGGGAAGATGTTGTTATTCCCATAAAAACATCTCATTTAATAACACTTTAGTGTCTCTGCAGTACATTTTTGCAGATCTGTAATGCTGTATATTGAGGTAAAACACTTCACCTATTGATTCATTTTTAAGCCTCCATTTTAAGCCTCTAGTTTCCATACTCAGCAAGTTCACAGGCACTCTTGCTGGCACTTTTACATTCTTTTAATCTCTTACTCCTGTATGACACGCTAGGCCCATCGTCTATGACTTATCTTGCTTTGGTGTCCACACGAGACAATGAAGATTGGCACTAAAGACATATCTCAGCAGATATCATCCCTTCCAGGGCTCTAAGAACAATCTGCATTAACCTTTCACTTGCCCATGCAATACCCAAGGCAGGCCAAGATGAAAAGCAGAAAGTGCTATGCATTCACCTCCTCCCTTCCCACTTTTCAGCTTTTTCTTCCCTGAGGCAAGCAGGAGCTAGCAGTGCCCCACAAAGTATAGATGGTACCAAGACGGCAGCATCCAGTGTAGGAAAAAAGGGTGATTTAGTCTGCATAACAGGTAACAGAGCCATACCTGCTGCATGCGCAGTGTCCAGGGCTAGTCCTTAGAGCACTAGCCAGAGACTTGAATGCTTTTGAACTGAGAGTGTTTAAATTCCTGCTATTTCATAGCCTTTCTGTGGCAACCTTTGTAAGTCCCTTAGGATGAGCTCTAACCTACCTTAGACATCTAATTCAGTAGTTACAGCTCTCTAAAATGTCAACTATTGGYAGCAGCAGAGTGGTCCAGGTGGCAGTCTGATCTCTGTGGAGCTCTTGCACAAGCAAGGAGCGAGGGGAGCTCGGGAGCCTCAGCAGGGCTGTCCATTGGGGTCAGAGCCCATTTCACTGGCTTAGGCACCAAAAGTTTATCTTCTAAGGCCAAGTCGGTCAGCATAGACTCCCTGTTTACTGAATGCACCCAGAATGAGTGGTATCAACATTTGTCTTTGCAAAACATTGTAGAACGTTTCTAAATACCAAACAAATGTTTAAACATCACCATCTGGTTGTAGATATATCAATACAAACAACCAAACATGATACAACTAAGTGTGTTAATCAGTGCCCGAAGATTAATTCCCACATCATTTCTCTGCTTCTCTACTGCCTCGTTGTTCCTGCATCTTTTAGATCACAGCTCATCCATCCAGAGTCTGCTTCCGTATACACACGTGCTTTCACACACACACACACACACACACACACACACACACACAAACACACACACCCCTAATCAGCACTAGGCATGGTGGGATTCCAGTTCTGACCACAGACTTTGATGCAATCGTATTATAAATTATGAATGATGAAGATAATGGAAAATTCACATACAGAACAAAAAAGTTTCCCAGTTGCAGTCTGCTCCTAGCTCCAATTGGAAGCCAGTAGCTCTGCTGCAGGCTTCATCCATCAGACTATGCTGCCTCTGACTTCAATTGTGATGAGGCTGGCTGTGCGAAGTCAGATGAATACACAAAGCCATTTTGACTTTCCACAGTCCTGTTGGTTGGCTTAGTCATATTTTGCCAAACTCAGTAAACTTATGAACCACCAGTCCTTAAGAAAAAAAAAAAAGAACATATTTCAGAGTGCTGAGAATCAGGTGACCCGAAGAAAAAAACATCTTTCTGTGGCTTTGTTATCCATATTTCCTTCCATGACACATTTTTAAGCAGCAGAGGGGCTAGATTTCAAAGGCTGGGTTTCTCATTATTTCATCCCAACCTGAGAAAGAAGGGGAGATAGAAATCAGCTAGAGAGAAGTGTTTTCCCGTTATCCTCAACTACCCTTTGCTATTTTGTTTCTCATCTTCCCACTTCTCTGTCAGCTGAYGCTCCTATTTTGGCAGAAAAGTTGCCTGTATAAGGATCAAGAACTCAAACCGAATCCCTCCCTAATTTTTTGCATTACTACTTATTYGTAATAGGGACTACAAAAGACATCCTTCTCACGTAAACCTGACAGCCACAGATTCTGTGGATAACTTTTTCTTCCCTCCTCCACAACTTTCAAAATATCTTCCAGGTGAATTGTAAGGGAAATGATAGGGAGCAATGCTTTGATAATTGTGGAATATTTCTATGCAGTGTATGTCTCAAACAGATATAGAGCCATAGCCTCTTCCATAAATACTAGTAAGAAAAGTATTCTATCTAATGCTAAGTGAATTTACTAGAAACAACAGGAATAAAATATATCTGCACCGCTCTAGTATTCTCTTACTGCTGAAAAATTTCATGTAAGAACAGAAGGGATTTCTATAGTTTACAGTTATCACATTTGAATTTGGTTTTGAATGGGAATAAAATTTTCAAATAAATTTAAAGGTGGGAATCATCATTTAAATATATGAAGTTAGGCATCTTGTGTAAGTTCATTTTCCAACTTTCCTTTATAGTCAGTGATGAGAGATAGGTGCCTTTACTGTAATTATCTTAGACACCTATAATAGAACTCTATATTAGAGTTCTTGAAAAACTTCATTTAAAATTCTTTTGAAAAAAAAATCTTCAAGAGTCTAAGTCTATAGACTTTATTGTGCCAACAAAACTGGATAGATGCTACAAAGTAGGTGAAATTTTCATTTTTGAGAGAAGGCCTATACTGATGATCAAATTTTTCAGATACTCTGCCCTTAACTTCACGTCTAAAAATGGGAGAGTGTTTTCTGCAGTATCATTTCCAAGAAAAGTGAACCAATTATGTCTGAATTACTATCATACCCCTGGCATGTTTGGCTTATCCTCCGTTTTATAGCTCACTCTTCTCTTGAGGATTCATCAAGAGGAGGTATTCTTCTCTTCTGCCTTATAAATGTATGTGCTACATAATAGACTTCACTACCGAGTGATTGCACTGTCTAATCTAATGGATGACAGATGTTCTCAGGTGGCCAGGCTGTCTTCTCTGAACCTCCTTTTCACACACAAAATAGCAGTGGCATAACTACACCTAAAAAAGGAGGAATGACAAAGAAGCAATACATATAGCATCTCTAAGTTATCTGCCCTCCCCGGTGTCACCAAATAGTAAACACAGGCAAAAAGCAAGAAGAAAGAGAAACCAGCTTGATAACCTGCTCTGACACAAAGAAGTCTAATATAAACTGAGTTAATCTGAATCCTACACATGCACCCCATGACAAGGAATGGAAACCCATTACCTCTAAATGTAAATGTCAGCCCTGCAGGTGACAATGACAACACTCCAAGCTTCTCTTTTACTCATCAAAGCATTTTAAATATGTTAAGATATTTCCTCAACAAGCAATACTTGCATATTGGAGTCTCGTATCACTGCTACTTCAAAGCAGAGAGTTTTGAAGCGTGTTCCTGGCTCTCACTGGGAGAAATCACTCATGTAACAAGGATGCAAGGTGCAGTTGCAGCAGGTGTCTACACTGTGCCATATATATTCAAATGAATTCAACACTTGCTGAATTACCTTGCATATTAAGTGAATAAGGTTGTCAGTTTTATATTCCTTTAGCTTTCCCCTGCAAATGATCTAGGGCATTTTCTATGACCCTTTTTACAAAAGCACAATGTGGACCAATGCAGGGAGTCTGGAGCCTTCTCCATACCTCAAGGATAAAGAGTGGGGGCATTCCAACCCCTATGTTTGAAGGCACTTAAACAATGTTCCTTCCCTGTGCCACTCAGTCAGTTAAGAGGTTGCTTTCCTCTAAGCCACTCTGAAGAACCTGCCAGTAGCTAATGAGAAGCAGTCTTCAACTGCTCTTGGGATGGTACCTCCAACAGTACTTTCACACAGCTCCACATCTCCTCCAGGGCAGAGGAGCTGGTATGGGGCTGCATCAAGCCAATACAGCTGGGCCAGCCACACCACATCCAGTCAATGAGAGTACCATTTACTCAGTGCTCCTGAAATTCAGGAGAAATTTATATGAATGTGTGTAGAGTGGCTAATGGTTTCTCATGCTTTCAGCTGCTTATTTTTGGAACACTTTATTACTCCACATCTGGAATCTCTTCATCTATTTGGAAAACACAAGAAAAAAGGAGATAGTTTGTTGCTGGACCAAAGAAAATGAGGGGAATCAGAGAAATAGGGTCTTGAGAATATAGGCAAAAACTATTAGGTGAAAGACCTTCATTTTGTGAGTGAGGTCAACAAATGGATTTTTAATCCTAATCGACATCTGTTTACATGAAAATGCTTTCTCCATATAAATATTTTATCTTTAAATGCTAGAAAATTAAAGACAATGGCACAGACAATAGGATTTATCTCACAACTCAACTTGCCTAAAGAGCTGAGTATCCCGTCTACACTATTCCTCTGGGTTCCCCTTTGGCCAATGGACAGACACTGGCACTGCCAGAAGGCATCTCACTCCTATCAAATGCCTATTTGTCCTCCTCCCTCTGAAGGTCCCTGTCCCTCTCCAGTGACTCCATGGGTAAGCTAGACAACCAGATTAGGCAAAACTCCTAGATCTTGGACTGCTGAAGGTAGGTAGGTGCCTGGAATCCTAACCGCACTTATGGAACATCATGGGAAACAGTCCTTGAAAACAGAGATCTAGTGTGGAAGTCATTCTGGAACTCTCATTATGGCAATTATCATCTCTGTCTCCACTGGGGACACCAATTTTCAAATGATGTATACACACCCAGCTCCTCTGAATCCAGTGGCACTTTTCCAGATAGCAGCAGCTGAGGATATGAGGCCTATGTATTTCACATGAGCACTGGTGAAGAAAAAAAAAGTATTATTTTTGGAGAAAAAACAACTTTCTTTTAAATGAAATATTTTGAAGCATCAGCAGGAGTCTGTGGTTGCTGAATTCTGACAGCGGAGACTCCCTTGTGGATTTTGGAATATAAGTAAGTCTCTTTGCCAAGTATACAAATGACCTTAAACTCTGTAAGAAAATACCTATGGGTTTCACTTTAATGTTTGTCTTACTACCGTAATTAGACTACGGGTGTGATGATGCACACACACAAGAAAGGTACACATCAGAGTACACATATTAACCTGCTTCCTATATAATGGTATTATGTTGCACTTTCAGCTTTTGAGCTAACAGAGAAATTGAGAACCTGACTTTTAGCTGAATGGAAAAATAGACCAAACGTCATTCCTTTTTGAAATGAAGGAGAAAAATGCACAGAATTCAAGGAAACTGTATTTGATTAATGTATTCTGAGAAATTCATTGTTGATGTAGGTCAGGCAAGACGGTCTATGGATTCTGGAGGAAGAGATTTGAATACACTATTAAATACAAATCAGATAACTTAAAAAATCAATTTTGTTCAAGGAAAAAAGTTCTCTCAAGCCAAAAGAGACTCAACTAATTATATCAAGAAAGTGTATGTAATGCACTGTATATGCACTACTATAGATTTTTTGTCTGTTCACAGAAACAGGCAGGTGGAAAACTATGGGAAATGAGCACAGCCCTGCTCAAAAAGTAAATTTTACAGCCTTTTGCAGATATATGACGCTGACCTAAACTGGGGTTTGATCAATTTCCATATCGTCAGCTTTCTCCAAAGAATATGAGAGTGACTATAACCTACTCAACTATACCTACTCAGCTATAACCTGCTCAAAGCAGAGGTATCCCATATCAGATGGAATGGGGATGGCTGAAAAGTGAAACCTCATCATAGAATGAGAAATCATATGAATGTACTTAAGCCTTAATATTAGATCCATTAATTTAAGACATATCATTTCACATTTTCTTAAATGTCACAGTCTAATCTAAAGCACACTGTGCTGAGTTTGGGTCCACCTGAACACATTCCATTTTATCTTCTAATTTCATAAGGGGCAAGAAGGATAGTCACCACAGAATACTCATCCAGTACACCAGATCCCAACAAAATGGAACAAAGAGGAACCATTAATAACTATACCCTGCTACTAGGAACTCTTTGGCACTAATGATCAACATAGGCCTCATTAAGGAAGTCACCTACACTTTTATATCATTAAATATTTATTAAATACGATACCTGTAGATGGCAATCTAGAAGTTACAAYATAGTTGTTAAGTTTTGTAGGATCAGTGCCTCTAAACTGCAGATGGCTCTGCAGTCTGCACTTTGCCTCAACCATAGCTGTCCCACTGCATTCCTCAGTACACATATAAATGGTCTTTTGAAATCACGACGAACCTCYCATTCCCACAAAACTCAAAATTTGCTGATGTTGCCTTGATTTTCAGTACCAAAGAGACTGAAGATTGAAAATTCAGTTCTGCATCCGGAGTAAGAACGACATCTTACTCCTTTAATGTCTAAACTGCCTAAATGTCTAATGTCTTCCTTTTAATGCCTAAACTGTCTAAAATAGGAATAAGAGTGGGATTTATCATTTCCTATGGAGTGCAGAATTTAGAAGTCTGAGGATAAAGACTCCAAAAAYGCTAAAAATGAACAGTTAATTCATTTATTAAGAGAAAAAAACTTGGGTAAAAGCTCCTTGGCTAACTCACGTCTTGGTATAAAAGTGGCACTATGAATGAATGGTGTCTACTATGTATTCTAGATAGCAGACATATTGATCCATCAGAGACATCTTGCTATTGCAATGTAATAATATTTTAAATCTCTTTGTTTCCTTCTTAGGATTCAGCCAACATATAAGAGAATATACCTCTAAGGACTGGACAACATCTGGTGTATATAGGGATGAATCACAAGATGGATATAAAGAAAGAAAGATCTTAAATCCCTTGACAAAGTAGCTGCTTCAATTCTTTAAGAAGCCTACTGAAAGTTTACCTTAAATGTGATTTCAGGAGCCAAAAAGTTTTCTACACAATTTATTTTCTTCACAAAAGAAAAATGTTTTTTTTAAAAAAAAAAACAGAGCTGCCATGTGGATCCCCACAGCAATGTAGCTATTTTCTTTCATGTTATGGTTGCTTCTTAACACTGTAATTAAGTTTGAATAATGCTGCCAAAGTAAATCATGCACTTTACACAATTACTGTACAGAATGTAAAAGGGAAATAAAATATGATGTGAGCTTTGTTAAACGTAAAATACACTTGACAATCACTTCACTTAATTAGATACATTCGCCTCCTCAAAAAGTTACAGTATGAAAGATGATGCTCACCTTTCCAAAGAAAAATTATCCTCTCCCAGAGCCAAAGGCACATGTCCCACCTCATTTGGCTATTTATTATTGTTACCACAGCACTTCTGTATGAAGCGTAGCTAGCCGTGCAGTCAGGGGACACCTTCCTACTCCCAGCTCTGTCAATGACCTGCTCCGTGTTCTTGGGCTGGCTATGCCAGCTCTCAGCGCCTCTGCTTCCAGAGCCGTTGCTTGCAAGTCTTTTCATTTGGGGAGTTATTATRATACTATGTGCAGCATAATAGCTAATAATAATTACTGTAATGTATATAATTATGTTATGTACCACGTAGAGAATAATAGCTATAGTAAGAAATCCCTAATACTTTAAGGAAATTAACACTTAGTGGTTATCTAGTTTTACTCCCTCTCTGGTTTCATGAGGTTCCTTTAATATTTTTAAATAGCATTTCTTTTAAAGGACACATAAGTGTTCTTTTTCTCTCTCATTGTACCTTTGCAAGCAGGTTGGAATATGCATAGAGTTTAGACAATATTGTCCTTTGGAAGAACTTGGCAAAGCAGCATTTATTTCCATGGGGTTGCATCAATTTACCTCAGATGAGGATCAAGCTTTTTCTCTTTTCAAGCTGTTTTCCTCTACCTTTTACAGAGTGATTTATTTTAAGCATCCTTGGTGATAAAGCAGAAAGACTCATCCATTATGGTTTTATATCTGTTAAACCTATTATTCTTTGGGGGGAACCACTGAGAGGAGCTTGTGTCTTGGATATCCGCCAGCACAATACCAAAGGCTGAGGTGGGTTTGAGTATGATGTAGGGTGCAATTGCCTACGTTCTGCACAGCTAAGGAGACCTATGGAGAAAGATGCCTCTTATCTATTTTTCTCTTCCACAGACTAGGTCTGCTGGGATTGAAGTGGCTCTGGATGTATATTTAAAGCAACCTCAAAGCAGTTTTGAATTGTGCTGCCCGAAGCAGCAGAGCATTGCATTTGTGTGCTGCACCTCCTCCTGCAGCACCTGCCTCTCCACTGAGGATGCAAGGTGGCCTGGAGTTGGAGATACCACCTGCACCACCTGAGCAGTGTCCTATGTTGGTGAGCACCTTCCTCATCTCTCTCAGTATGCCTCCCTGGCTGCTTTGGGTCATCTCAGGATGGCCAAGGACTGAGTATTAAAGTCTGTCACAGAGCGCATTAATGTAAGCTGATCATAGTCAGGAGCATAAATAGGAACCAGAAACATACCAAAAAGTTTGGGCTTATGTGGATTTCAAACCAATGAAATTATCCATTCTCCTAAGGTTAATTGCTCAAAAAGTTCTTTTCAATTAGAGGGTCATCTGAAAAAAAATCATAAAAAACTAATTCCATTTTTATCCAAATGTGTGACTTTGACAAATAGTTCCCTCAGGCTATAGGATCTATGCCTTCCAAGCTTCCATTAGCTATCACCTCCAAGAAACACCATTTCATGACATTATTTATTATTTCATAATCTAATTTAATAATTAGCAATTGTCTTTAATGTTAGTTATTAATATTATGAGTACTAGAACTAATAAAGTCTAATTTCTTAAGGAATCATGTCTTGTGGCTGGAACAGCTGATGTGTAATAAATCGCATGTTTCAATTAAGATCTTTCTTCTGTTTAGAAGCATAGAAGATAGCACTCTTCCCTGTGGCTTCTCCAGTGTCTATAATAACAGCTGTACTCACACTAGAGCCCTTCCATCATTCATACACTAATCAAGTCTTGTCTTTTTTGAAATTCCCACCAATCTGTAAAACATGCTTGACACAGGTCAGCCTGTTCAGAAATTGTGGAGGACACTCACAGACAGACACTCACACAAATACAACAGAAAATCAGGATAAAGACAGACAAATAAATGACATATCACGGTAATTTAGGGATCTCTTTTCCCAAGAGAGGCTGTTCCTCCCTGCGGAACGTCAGAGTGAGAAGGAAGGGAATGAAGAACCAGTTCAGTTCAGGTTAATACACAATTTTTCATACCAGAAGGTAAATCGATAAATGGTTGCCTAGATCAATTTTCTGTCATGTCTATGCAACATACTGAGGAAATGTAGCAAGGGAAGCACTTGAGGATGTGGCAGGTAGGTATAGAACTGGCATTTTGATTATTATATCTGGAGAGTTTTGAATTACTAAATTTCAGGGGGGGATTTTTTTTCATGTGTGACTGAGCTTTGTATTCATTACACGTACACGCTACTGCATTGGTTGTTTATGTTCACTGATTAACTGTAAAAAATGTTATACCATTTAAGTGTGAAGGTCCCCAGTAATATTATAGAAATGTATTTATGGGAGATGCAAATGTACAGCAGTTGTTCATTAAGGTCATTGGTATAAAATGTATGATTGATGCAGTAACCGTGCATCATTGCAGCGCTGATCATAAAATACACCGTGGGGCACCTTGCCAGATGCAGACAGCTCTCCCAAACAGAGCCGAAGCTGATATTCAGGCAGCCCGTGTGCCACAGCCTCCTCCCAGGCTGTACCTTCACCGGGAAGAGGAGATCACCAGAGCAGTGCTCTGCCTGTGCCGAATTCACCGTGTGCTGCCCCGGCATTACAGATGGCAGGTTTGACTGACCGGACTCATAAATCTGCTTTGTGCAACTCCAATAGCGCAAAACAGACTTAATGTCAGCTTCCTGCTGAGCGTGGTGTGCTGAATTCCCGGGGTTGAGAGCTACCAGACCGGGCTTACTACCTGCCTCTGATCCCCGCTTGCCCAGGTAAGAAGAGAAAGCAACAGTGAGGCTGAAACCAGGTTTTTATCTAGGTAGATTCATGCTGGGTTTCCCTAGACTTCTTCCTACTATCTCTCCATACTCTTTGATCGGTTGGGGTGATGATTATGAGTGCTTTTCGATAATTATAAGTTTGCATTTAAAAAGACCTTCTAATCAGTTTCTAAAGCAGCCTGTAACAAAGCTGAAGAGAAAAAGTATCTTGGTTTTATTTGTGCACTGCATGGAGCAGCTGCTTTGGATTGTTGCTAAATCCATACGAAACGATCCTGCATTCTGAAATAAGAGTAGACATTCTTGGGTATTTTTTTTCCCCTAGAGCTGAATAAGAGGGAGAGTCCATATGACTGTAGTCCAGGCAAGCTGTTGAAAGTAAGAACTCCTGGAAAAAAATTTCCTACTTGCACTCTTATGCCAAATTTTGCAAGCATTTTGTTTACTGACTGGGACATTCAAGTGAAATCAGACCAGCAGGCTGTGACCAAAGCTAAAAATAAAATAATTGCAAGAAGATTCTGTGTAGATACAGCTTTAATCCTTCCAGCAGAAGGGATGGCACCTTTTTCAATTTCATAAGGATTTTAAGAACCCTTCTCTCCTTCTAACACAGCTCAGGACTTAAAAAAAGGCACATCTTTTAGGAAACAGTCCCACAGTAACTCGGGCCAGGTACAGATGCAGAGCACAACCTCAGCTTTCCCTGGCTTGTCACCAGAGAGAATGAGTTTATTACAGCACAGAGAGATTTGACAGACAGCTGGCCATCCAAGCACTCTGTTATTAAAGCCTGTGTTCAGCAGGATGCATTGTTTGAAAGTCGTGTTTGCAAAAGCAGTCTCCTACTACTAGCATCTGCATTAACTATTAGTTTTATGAAGTACAAACCACTTTGCAATGTCACTGACACAAAGCAAGCTTAGCCCCATGCCTACTTGAAGGAGAAAGAAATAACATCTCCTGGGGTTATTTAATTTTTTTCCAAACATATGTCGTGAAAGGCCTCACGGCCATTTGAAGGCACTCTCGGAGCTACAAGCTAGAGGCATGCTGAGACCTTCTCTTTTGTGAAGAGAAAGTAGAAGGCTTTTTACTTTAATCAGCAAAAACAATGAGAATGGAGCAGGCTGAGGTACAGGTTAATCTTGTTYTGTCTGTACTGCCATGAAGGTAGGACCAAAGAAGGCCTTAATATCCTGATAGGTGTATTGACTTGTAGTAGTAAATCCAGGCACAACACACAGGTAGGAGGTTAATACACTTTTATTAGCAGAGCTCTGGCAGTTTATTCCACAATCCAACAACTGGACTAAACTCCAGGTGCTCTAGAGTTGTCAGGATGCAATACAGCAGCCATGAAGGGAAGTGCCATTACAAGGGAGGGGGCAATATTAAAAAAAAAGAGGCTAATTTCAACCACAGAGCTTGTATTTCCTTACAGGTGTACCCAAAGCTGTTGGTCATTCTATTTCCACTAGTTAGACTGTCCTGAGCGTGCTGTCAAAGTTGGAGATCTTTTTCCCTTCTCTAAACAGACATGTTTTGAAAAATCCTATTGGCTTTCCCATGCTTAAACCTAGAAATTTCTCAGATTCGTAGGAAGACTTGTAAATCCTTCTTATTTCTGCTTCCCTGCAGATATGTTTGGAGCCAACTAAAGCATTGCCAAATATCTTCACCCTCTTTGTTTGCCAAGGGTAGGTTTACTTACCCCTACACACACACACAGACACACACACACAGACACACACACACGCACATGCACCACATACAACAGGCAGACCTAAACATACACAGATACACTCCTCAGATAAGATGGGTCTGAAAATACATGATCATTCACAAAGAGAGTCTGCACCACTTCACTTACAGCTACTCCCTGTTAAAACAGAAACATGAAACAGATTGCAAGGAAAGAGTCACCAGCCTGGGGAATCGGCGCTTACACCACCGCCGCTCCTGTAGGTTAGCAAAACGTGGCCATCACAGCCTCTTCACCATTTGGACATTTAGGCCCTCTAGTAGACTATATTTACAGTCCCTCTGTAGATAATGAAGAAACAGAAGCTGTAGCAAAACTTTAGGAACCACAAGTTCTTTACAGCTTCAGGGCTGGGTACATGCCACAGCTGTGTCATCACTGAAATTTGAGAATTTCCCCCTTCAGCCCCTGGCTTCCACTAGAGAGAAACTTGTGCTGCAGGTTAGACACACCTTAGGGCACCTCCAGAGTCAAATCCATCTCATTTATCCTAGACACTTATCTTATGGGATGAATCACCCACCTGTATTTCTGTTGTCTATAGATGACTTACTTGGACAGCTAAAATCAGATTAAATGAATTCCATCTGAAATGTTCTGCAGGATCAGACTCTATTCTACAATTACATGGTACTGTAGGAGTTTGAAGAGTTTTATTTAAATTCAAAAAAAAGCTCAAAGAAAAAAAGCTAGAACTCATGCTTCTAAGCTCAACTCCCTAAATATACCAAAGGCGTGAATTTTTTCAGTAATCCATTTTCTGCAGTCGTAGGAACATGTTGACTTCCTCTATTAAGTATTATAATTGGTAAGARAAAAAACAGAAGAGAAAAAGGTCTTTGGCTGCTGTATTAGCTATCACCTCCGAGAATAATTTTGATCTTGCAATTGTAATAGCCAATCTACTGCACAGAATTATATAAGACATTTTTGTCTGGTTTATGAGAGAAAAATCTTGGCTCTCTCATAAACATCAATGTATGTGTCTTAAAAGTAATGTTCATAATTTACATAAACTAAACACAACAAATGGGAAATTCCAACTCTCAGGCAAAAAGTCTGTCTAAAAGGCAATTTCAGACTGAATTAAGTGCTAGAAGGACCGAAGTCTACTAAAATATTGGCCCTTCTCTCAAAATGATAATACCCCAAAACGGAGCTCGCAAGTGCACACACATATGTACACAAACTCCTGTACCTGCCAGCTCCTCTGCTTTGAATCCAGAGAATTTTGTGCCATCATAATAGTCCTCCTGCAGCCTAAGCATTTTCTGTATCCTAATAACTTAAGAGCAGGTCTCCTCACTCTTCCTCCACTCCATCTTAATTTCAGTACTGTGCATTGTCAAGCAGACCCGTGACAGAGGGTCACACTGTCCAGAGTTTGCAGTGTAGACCTAGCCACAGCCAAACTGCTCCCAGCCATATCTCCCTTCTGATAAGCACTCAATTACATTGCTCTAATGCAGTCCAGTTCCTACATCTTCTCTCAAGYCAACGCTCAAGTCAGTGATTCACCATTTTTCTGCCAGGGTGTTACAGAATTCGGGGTACTGCTGAAGACAGTCATGCACTAGATTCACAGAGCCATCCTATATTTCACCTCCCATGTGCAGAAGGCCCTTAGATTCGGGTGCAATCTGCATCTTTCACTCTACTTTGGATCATCTTTCTTTGGATCATCATGATCCAAAATCCCAAAATACTTGTGTGCTTAAAACTGGATGAATCCTTCCTCACTGAACTTCTAACTTCATCACTCTCACATGAATATATAACGATGACCATTTTTGTCCATGAGGACCCCTTTTATTCTCAGGAAATACAAAAATCATTGATTATGGCAAGGAAAATACTGAAAGGAAAGGCTATGCAATTCAAACAACCAGCTGTTCCTTGTTACAGCAAGACTCACATATGTAAAATTTCACACACATTTGACTTAGTTTAATTTGTGGGGATTTTGTCCAACATAAAAAGGTCAAGAACAATGAATATTCTACATTAAGGGTTTAACGCAACATTACACACTTTGTGACACTTCCTTTAAATTCAGTCAGTTTTTCATTGCTCTGTTATTATTCTAAGTATTATTGTCCATGATCATTAAAGGTGTGTGCATGTAAAACTCGGAATAAATTGTTTTAAATGTGATAATCCTGTGACTAGGCAAGTTAAAAAAAAAAAGTGTTGTTAGTTCTGATTCTCTTTTGCCTTGTGCCTTGTCTGTGCATTTACAGCCAGAAAAAAAATGCAGCCAAATTGGATCAAAAAGATGATTAAACCAAATGTCAATGTTTCACATCCACCCTTCCATCTATTTGAAGGAACATAAATTACCAGACAAAGGACTCAGCAGTTGAGAATTGACAATTAAAGATCCACTGTTTAGGTTTCTCAGGTGTCCAAGCCAGGTCCTGTTTAACAAAGGAGAATTAGAGAAATTCACAAAAGGAACTCAAGTTTTTTAGGGTCATTCATGGGATATTTTATTTTGTTTTTGTAGCTCACACCGATTACTGCAAAAAACGTGGTCAGAAGTTAGAGGGTGGTCTTTGCTGCTGTTCATACCAACAGAGTAACCTCTGCCATAGCTGTTGTACCAGCAAAAAATGCAAATGAAATGCACATGTATCTCTAAAAGTATATTTAGTATGCTGAAAATAATAAGTAAAAGTGTGTCAAAATGGATCTTCTCTCCTTTCATAACTCTGTGATTATGAAAGTCCATTTTCGGTAAATGAGAGTAAAGGTGTGTTTTATTTCAGACTATAAATAGCTGAACTTTGCTAGTTTCCTCAGAGGGACACCATGAGACAGTTGCTTAGATCACGCACTCCATGCTAAGGAGCATAAAATCCCAAGCCTAAAAAAAAGAAAAAGACCTTTCTTTTTTCAAAGTATAAGTACAAAACTTAGGCTACATACTTTCCACAGGCTATGTACTTCTAGTGTCTTTCTTTCTTTAAATACAAGTCTACTTGTCTGTTCATACAGTAAGAATCTTCTATGAATCAAATGCATTTCAAATTGAAAATGAGCAAATGACTGAAGGCTAAATTTTACATACCTTCTCAAACTCCCCCTATCATGACCAAATACTGAGACATTGCACACCAACAAGTAGCTATTAAGAAATGAAGGGAAAAAAGATCTTGAATGAACCTTAATTTAGTAATGATAACGGGATTTCAACAATACTCTTAGTCCTGCCACATATTTCCTGTGTGGTCTTTGTTCAGTTGCTTATATTTTTACCACAAGTCTCCCATAAATAAAGCAGTACTTAAACCCATCTGATTTATGAGAAGTTTAGTGTTCATAAAATAGTTAGTAGGTCAATCAACCATAAACGTTATAGGAATGCCAGCCATTACTAGGAGGAACCTGAAGAATGAGCAGAAAACCAGCTTCTCAAGAAACGTGGGTTCTATTTGGCTTCCACCATTTGCTGAAATCCAGAATTAGTAGAAATAACCCATCCAGCTCAATTAATAAAAATACTGCCCTTTTCCTGATTTCCACTTCTGATATCGTGAATGCCACTCAGGAAGAAATGAGACAGGCTGGCTAGGAAACAGCTTGCAGTACACAGAGGTCTGCTTGCAAAAGCAGATGCTGCCAGTCTACACAGAAAAGAAGGGAGCAGAAAAGTGCTGAAGTTCTTGTGTTTAGGAAACATTGTCCCTTGACCAAACATTTCAAAGGAAATAAAACACCTGCTTTTGAAGATATGAGGGGAAAACACACACCTGTTTTAGAGATGGGAGACAGAATTTTCATATGGAAAATGAGAAAAATTGTTTAAGAACTCTGATGGCAATTCCCCCAAGCGGCTGAAAACAACTGGCTTATGACAGGCAGCTGAAGGCCCCATCACAGCTGCTCAGGATGAAACTTCTCGCACAGCATGGTTAGGAAGCTATAATGTTTTGAGAATTCAAGCCATAGGGGAATGCAGAAGATGTAAAACATTTGCAGAGAGGATAATGTATAGCATGTTCAATGCCAGCGCCAAGAGAGTATTAGGGAAGGAATAACCAAGTGGGACCTGCCTGCCTGGTATGTTTTCTCCTTAGGGAACAGAAATGGTGGGAGCAGATGTCTCAGCTAGTAAAAAAATAATTATGAAAGGAAGGTTTTAATGACTTCACCTTGTAATGTGGAGAGAAATCTCTGCCAGAAGAACAGAAAAACTAACGTTTCATAAGACTTCATGGATGTGATTGAAACCACAAGTCATTAACAGAGCTAGTGAGAGCAAATTTCAGTTGCTTAGACACCTAGTGCCATTTGAGGTACTCTTGGCTGTTCAAGGCATCCCCAGGACCTACAGGACACTTGTACTCTTCCAGACCATCAGCTGAAGGTGAGGACCGGTACCTCGGGCATCTCAAATGGCACTAGGTATTTACGTTTAGGCAATTCCTTCTCCGTGGACAAAGCAACTGGTGGAAAAATAACAACTAAATAGACTTAGAGAGATACTGGAGAGAAAATACTGAGGTAATATCAAACATTTTATGAGCTTTGGTGACTCAGTCCAAGACCTGCAAGGCCACTATAATTACCTGGAAGTTTCTATCAGACTAAGGGTCTTCTAAATAAGAGGGGTTTTGAGACTTGTTTCATATTCTCACCCTAACTTCATGTGTAAATCCATTTGATACTAAGCTGACGTTGAAACATTCTCAAAATAGTTACCTAACTATGAGATAATGATAAAAACAAAAAAAAACTTAATAATCATTTTTTTCTTAATTTCTACAGTACTTGAGTCTTAGTCACAGACGAGAACAACATTGTGCTAGATAGTTTAAAAGAGAGAGAAAAATAGTTCCTTTGTTAAAAAGCTTACAATCAATATATAAAACAGGAAACAGCAGATGGATGTATTCTGATAGAAGGACACAGGGAAATGATGAGGCAAAAACTGGTCTGTATGAAAGGGCATGGAGTTAGTTAATAAGTAGCTGAACCATCATCCCTTTTTCTGAGGGCACCACAGAAAATTTTTTAAAGAGGGATTTGAAAGCAGACAATTCAATAATTTTGGAGGTATTTGGGGGAGGCTTCTGTTACTGCATGTGAGGTAATGGGAAAAAGCATGAATATACTTGAAAACTCATCAAGTAGAGGATAAAGATTAGCATGAAGGGCCAATCAAAAGTGGTATTTCAAATACCTATGCTAATAGAAAGACCACAGATGGGATAAGGATGAATACGAGCAACAAGGACAGATAGCTTGTGGTTGTTTTGACAWAGGGGTTCTGGTGGAAATATTTTAAAAGATGGCACACTTTTATGTGTTAATTTAGAAGTGAACATTCTGTTTTTACAGTAAACAAACTTTGGTCTCATATATGATCTTCTTCCTACAACTTCCTTTCTATACCTGGGCAAGAAAATGGATATATGCACCTTTCAGACACTTCACAAATTTTATTATATTTAGGTCTAATGCTACTGAAGTCAAGGGAATCCTTTCGCTTTATTCCAGGACTAGAGTTGTGCTTTATTAAAGCACATTTGAATCATTTTTTAATTCAATAAATTACTCACATTTTTATCAATTCTATTTTTACAAAGGACAATGGGGCATGAAAAAGTTAAGTTACATTTTTGCCTGAAAACTGCAGAGATACAATAAGAGCAAATATTTATACAGTTTTCAATTATATTTTTTTTTCCAAAAATGTTATTTGCAATTTAATGTCAAACTACTTTGAAGTGTTGAACTCTTGTGGTAAAAACGGTGGCCCTTATGGAAGCTGGCATGAATTTTGCACACAGAGTATAGCCTTTCTCCTTGCTCGTCTTTGTTGCTTAATACTCTTTAGTTGTCAAAGGAAAAATATATCCCACAACTACACACTATCCATTCTTGGAGTTCTTCCCAGAATAAAACTGTTGGGTAGATCTTGCAGTTTCTTAGTCCTTTTAAGCAGATGYGAAGCTCTTTACAGAATCCATCTGATTGCACTGCAGTCTGTAAAGAGCTGGGAGGTTTATGGGGACTGCAAAAGTGCAAGTCTGCAAAAATTGGATGCACCTGGTTTAAAAAGTGTTAAACCCTGTATTTCAAAAGCTTGCAGTAAACTTCCCTGACACATTAACAAAACTGGAGACTATCACGAATTCCCACCTATCTTGAGGCAGTGGTTCTTCTGTCAAGTCAGCAATGTGAATGAATGCTTGGAATAGAATTTCTTGTTTATTGCTATTATCACAATTATTAAAATTATTAGGTATATTAAAGTAGCATCCAGAGGACAGCCATAACTCCTGAGTATAGAAATGTAAACTAAAAAAAATACCCTGGCCTCAGCCTGAATAGAAAAGACATCCAAACAGTCAGCAAAGAGAGACTAATTCCCTCACCCAAGGTGGCAGAGCTTGGAAGAGAAGACAAAATTCCTAATTCTCACTTGGCCTTAACCATAAAGTTAATCCTCTGCAAACATCYGATTTTATCTTTATAGCTTTCTAAAAAATGTTCCTATATGGCTGCCTTTTCTCACTGTTTTGCCTGGGCACAAGGGTGAAATACTGCAGGAGAGGCAGGTAGATGAGTTATACTTGAGTTACACTACAGTAGAAAAATATGTTTGTCCTTTAACAGCTAAAGATGCGTTTTTCATTCGGGTACCTCAAAAACAAAATTCTTTTTTATTACCTACTGAATTTAGCCAAAAGTGAGCATATTTCCGTATACACCTGTCCTCATAGAAAGCAAAGGCAAAGGAATGTGCCTAGCCAATTCATCTTATGCAACTGTTAGAGCTGCTTCTCTTTGTGAGACAGATTTCTTCAAACCTGACAGAGACACGTGTCCTCCCGGAGAACAGAGGCCAGCCTGGAAACGCAGTGGCTGTAAAGACAGGTTTGTGTTGAGTCTTCCAAATGTAACAACGCTCAAGTATTAAATATCCCTGAAATGCTAGGCTTTTCACAGCACATTATTAAAAGCAATTTTGTCATAAACTGACAAGAAAAATGTTTTATTAAACTTGTTAGAATTCATTGTTAAATAACAGCAATGTTCAACATTTATGTCCCTAAATCTCTGCACATACATAAACTACCAAATTTTGCAACACAAGTGGATCAGTTCTTCTTTTATTATTATTACTAAATCTGCTTTATGACACACAGCACAGAGGCTCAATTTTCCACTATCCAGGTTTCTCTCATGTGTGCTCATTTACATCTCTGAAAATGAGTTTAAAATGAGTAAACATAGCAGTTTTTACCCATACTGAACCCACTATGCAGCAGTGTAAATGACACCATAAGGTAATGAATTGAGATTTCAGTCCTCGTAGGTTGGGAAGCTGGTAGAAGAGCGATATTCAGAGCAGACTAACAAGATTGTCGGGTGACAGAGCTGGGAGCAGTCGCCGAGTTTTCTGTGTGCTCGTCTCACCAGGCCAACAGCTCTGCTTGTGGCCTGCCTGCTGGGTTTACAAACAGGTGCAGATTTAGTGGATGAAGCAAAATTAAAAGGACTTTAATTTAAACATGAGCAGCCCCAACCTGGCATACATGTGCTCCTTTGCCACGTGTCAAGCACACAATTGTGCAGTTTGTCTCTTCTCCTCCAGTCTATTTCTCCACTGACAAAACCTGCAAAATAGTGGGGATGTTTGCTGCAAAGATAAAAATATTTCCTTCTCCAGCACACATCCAGCATCTACTGTTTGGTAAAGCTCAGATGGTTTTGCTGAGAATGGGATGTGATCACCCCAGAAGAAACTCAGGGGAGTGTTCAGTCAATGCAGTGGTCATATTTTTTGTGAGGATGATGCAAGAGGTGAATTTTAGGTGATATGTTCTGCAAGTCTGGCAAAAAAATAGCTGAGACCCAGGATATCATTAATTATCTGCTGCCACACTGTTTGGTTCAGTTCTACTTTTGATCATGCCAGGAACAGAAGGAACCAGATTCTGTCAAAGCTTTGCAGCAAGGGAATGGGGAATATTATTTTGTATCCAAGCAGTTCACATTTCAGGGCATATGGGCTGACTCCTTGGGAAGAAAAGTGATGGCGAATCACGTATTGTTTATGAGCTCATATTTTGTGTTGTTTTTTTCCCAAGGCTTGCACACAACATCCTGTTTCCCTGAACAATTCTGCTGCTCACATTTCCAAATGCTCTTCCAGATTCTGCCCACAACACCACCATTTCTTTTTTTTATTAATTTATTTTTATTTCAAGTCCTTGTTGCAAATACTTTGCACAGTAACTTTGGCTCTTCCCCATTATCCTTTCTGGGTTCTGCTTTGTCCCTTCAAACAAGCAAGTTTTGAGTTTGCCTAGAACTGTAAGATAACTTCTGATTACTGGAAACCTCTGCTGGTTTCCTCCAAGGTGGTCCCTGGTTTGAGTTCAATAATGAAAAATCTATTCCGAGGCAGCTCTTGGCAGAATTGGCCTCACCGACCCTTACAGCTTGCAGGACACATTCCCGTGTCCCTTAATGTCATATTAGGCTTCAGATGGCACAGGAGTTGCTCAAATACTACTATGTATTTGAGTTTAGAACCTCAAGAAAGACACCCACATCTACCTGGGTTTACTCCAGCACAAAGCAAGCTTTTGGGTGTGGACATTATAGCTGTACCTTGCAAATAAACTGTGCAAGACACTGGCATGGGAACTACAGCTGGATTGTCTGGGTTGTTAAGTTGTCAGTGAGGTCCCTGGCATGGTCCCAGCTCTCCAAGCAATTCAAAGGTGCTGCTCAGGAGTTAGCCCAGGCCACAGACCTTTTCTCCCAGGCTCTGTGCATGCAGCCATCCTCTTTTGGGGGAAGAGTTTGCAGAAGTTAAGCACAATATGGATGTGGCCAAACTTTGCCAGTAGGCCACAGGGGACAGCTGGCCTCAGGGCTCTGGCACTTTTTGGATGACTAGTAGAGATGTAGCTTGTGTATTTATTCTAGGAAAGCAAACTACAAAGCTCTTAGCAAAGTTGGAAACAAGGTTACAAAATAAAATGAAGCATAAATACAAGCTGAGGTTTCTTCTAAGCTGTCCCTGTGTTCTTGCTCATTTTTCTCTCCAGTTTTCCTCTTTCTGCAAGATTTGTTCCATCATCTCTCTTCCTTTTGCTCTTGTCTTCCTGACAGGCTCCTTCATTGTTGAATGCAGCTTCAAAGATTTACACACCTGTCTAACAGATATGGCCACCACCTTCCTGTTGGAAGTGGGCCTTTCTTTCCTTTCATTGAGTGAAGCTTTCAGAGTTGGGGTGGGGGTGGTATTAGAAGTGCCCTGTCAGGAAGTTGACTTCCTCCAGTCTTTTCGTTCTTTCTTGGTGTTTTCTACATGAAAGCAAATTTAACTACAGCTTTAGTCGTGCCATTCTTTTTCCCAACAACTTAATATGCACTGTAAAACCTTCTCTTGATTTTGCAGTATTTTGTAAATATCATAAAAGTTTTCAATTGTATAACACTTATGTTAGTCTCCCAGACCGGAATATGGACCTAGCATTTTGAGAACCACAAAAGATTAACTATGTACACAGAAGGGTCATCAGCAAAATACTTTTTCCAAAACAAGAACATTTACCATTTAGGGGGGTCTTCGTGAACAGAGCAGTCAAACCACTTACGCTGACTGAGAGTGTACAGTGATGCACCTCTGTAATATGTGAGCTGCTCCCCACTGATTCTGCACAGTGTCTTTTCTTTTCTTTTTTTTTTTTTTTTGGAAGTGATTCTATTATGTATCTTGAGGGGGGTCAGTTATTCTTTCTAGCTTCAAAAGATTTATCCCAATGCATAAAATAATGTCATCATTTTTGTTATTATTGTTGTTGTCCTAGAACAGGACTTACCTCATATGTTCTGACTTCTGAAAGTGTAAATCTGAGGCAGTTACCCAAGAAGTAGCTGAAGTGATCCATCAACAGAAAAAAAAAGTGGGGAACACCCAGACAATGATTTATCCCAAGGGATGACATGTTTCTAACACGGATGAGAGGACTTGCTCTCTGCCCATGCCTGTCTTTCCCTTTGGGCTATAACAAGAGCCTAGGATGGTGTTCATAMTTTCCTGTTCAGTTTTTAGATATTTAAAGTTAGGTGAAATGAGCCACAAGCCTATAGTGCAGGAGCCACAATAGCAGAGCAGGACCCCATGGTACTGTCCAAAAATATTTTATCCAGCCCAGAAGAGTCATCATTTAAACCTCTGAATTTTGAAGAATAGCGTTGTTCCTCCTTTCCTGCCAGGTTTACCTGAGGTTTTTATCTTACAGGAAAGCAGTTTTGTTGGCATGCATAAGTGGGGGCAGTAAGGAACATAAAGACATTGCAGAATTCATTAACAAAAGAGCAGCGTGGGGAGGAGGGTGGGGATACAATGAGAAACAACCTTGCTTTTAACCAACCTGAAAAGCGATGGGGTACTCAGTGTGTCCTGGAGATGCAGGTTTGCTCACCAGAAAATTAGAGCCATTGCCCCTGAAGAGGGGTGTCTCCACTCCTCCTTCGACCTTGAGAACAATGTTTTCCCCTTGGAATGGCATTTTTCAGCATGATCCCTCCTGCATCCCTGCTGCAATTCATGCCTCAGGCTTCAAGGCAGTGACTAGTATTTCCTTAATTTTGTTTATCTTAGGATAGATTGAGCTATAAGCACAAATGCTAAGAACAGAAGAGCAAGTAATGAGAAATTACAGCAACAGATATAGAAGCCTTCTGAAAAAAAGATCAAAACCTAAGTGATAAGTGAAGAGACTAGGATTGCTGTTTAGGAAATAATCATAGAGAAAGGAGGTTTCTTTCAGAGATATTTATAGGAGTGCAGAAGTAAAAGGCCWCAAAGCAGCAGTGGCACAAGGACTGCAGATGTAGCTCCCTACAAGGAAGGAAACGAGAAGGAAAGAACACAAGGAGACCACAGAGTGTGCAGAGAAGCAAAGAGAAAGTCATTTGGAGAATTAATGAACTAGGAAGCGATCAGGGAGGCCAATAATATATAAAAAAAAAGGAAATTTCACACAACTGATCTAATGTTAGCCTGATATTATATGGACTTTGCTCATCATAGCATAGCAGCTCTCTCTGGGCTGGAGCACAGCTGTCATAGAAAAGAAAAGAACAGAAAAAAAACTGCCATTTGAACTGTGACTGACATGCAGGCAGGCAAAAAGGAATTGCCCAAGCTAGTGTCTGACTAGTACACACTGCTAATGAACCCASTGGGCCTGGGTACCACCTAGCGTTTGTACAAGCAGACATATATCAGATAGGAACGTGATGTTTTTATCGGTATGGTTTCCTGATAGAGCCCTGCATTAGCAGCACTGGCAGAACAGGACACGTCTGGATACATCCCACTGCCACAGTTTGTCGTGGCATCTTGGAGCAAGACAGTCTTCAGCCCTGCTGGGGCTGTGAACTGTAGCGTTCGGTCCCTTATGGCACCTTTGCTCCGGGGTGGGAATGTCTCTGCCTGCATGGCGGGCTCGGCAGGAGGCAATTGCCCTGTGCAGTCAGTCATTGCTAAGGCGGCTCCAGTCCATTAGTATGGAGAAAACCAGCAGGGGCTGCAGGTGATGTGGCAGCAGGGACGGCTCCAGTGGGATTGGCTGGCAGAGATTAAACAGAAGACAGCAAGGAGACTACAGGGATCACAAGAAAGCAGTAGAAAATGTTCCTAAGTCTTCTCCCATTTTCACTAGTTTTATTTTCCCCTTTCTCCTTCACGAGGGCAATTTTCTCAGGTTACCCATTCCTTCAAATTATTTACATCAATGAAAACAAGTGGCAGCATCTGCCATTCTAACTGCATGGAAGTAGCATGCATAAAACCCATAAAAGTGCTTTTATCTCATTCCCCACTGCAGGCAGTGCTCTGCAATTGCTGGGTTGGCCAGTGAGATTCAGTGTGTAGGATGGGATTTTAGAAACACTGTTTTTCAGAGGAAGCCTAGTCTAATGGTTCAGGTACTAGACTGGGACTCCGTAGAATACAATTAATTCCTATTTTGTCTCAGGTTTCCTGGCAATCTGGGGCGCATCCCTCCCTCAATTTCCTGTCTGTAAAACAGGGATAAAAATACATCTTCCATCTATTCAAGGCATGTCTTTTCTGCACTCCTTTCGTTCTGCAGCACCTAGTATCATGGGACTACCAACTGCAAGAAGGGCCCTTGGTAAAGTTCAAACAATAAAGAYAATATGCACTAGATGAAATTCTTTGAGGAAAAAGAGGGTTTAATTGTACCAAGGTTTCAAAAACTATGTATGCACAAAAGCCTTTTAAAAATAACTGTGTTTATTTTTAATCTTATTTGCCAGTCTTATCTTTCAACCAGTCTGAGATAGCACCAATATAATCTGGAAAAAGCAACAGTAATTTAATGGAAGGAGTAGATAAAGTGTCCAGATGCATGTCCAGCATGTAAATTAAAAGAATTGCTTCATCGTACTTGCCAGATTTAGTGGAGAAAAGTATGAAATATCTTAATGAGACAATTGTTAAAACTCTGAGACATGGTATATYTCCTGCATGGTTAGAAAAATCAAAGGACATGGAAGATAAAGATCAATATTATTCCAAAGTAATATAGTGACAGGGAGACTTGGGCTAATAAACACTCTGAACTAAGAATGACGTGAGCATCATAAACAAGTCATTGTCCAGAGAGTGCTCCCAAGTTCGTAATACATAGTCTAAATCAAGAAGTTCATAAAAAACACTGATAGACAATTCCATTGGGACAGAGAAATCATGAGGGGCCTGTGGAACCATCGTAAATACAGCTGTTATGGATAGATCAGAAACAAACAGCCTCCATGCACAGTTCAAGAGCAAGAGCATTAAATGAAAGACCTACTTGGRGAAGAAATCCAGAAGTAAGAGCAGACATATGGGAGCCAGTATTTATTTCTTGTTCTGCTGTCTGCTCAGTCTGACCTCGGACAAGTCATTTTGGCCTCAGTCCTGAAAAGTGTAGACCATTCTTCTCCTGAACTAAAAAAACCTTCAGACACGTGTCTTGATAACCCTACAGTTTCTCACGAGCAGGGGAGAAGGTGCTCCTAACCCAGGGCAGAGCCTGCCCAAGTACTCCTTTACGAATCGTAAGGACAGCATCTGTTCTCAAAGCTGTATTTGCTGTGAATCACACCACCAGTGTGGGTAGGCACTAGCTGACCACAATCCCATCTCACCTGCACACACAGCGCTGAAAGCCTGGAAGAACAGGCTTCCACTAAATCCCTCTGCCTGGGTCACTTCTGTTTCTCTGCACTCAGCTTGTGGTCTCCTACCCCAGCTCCTGCTCCTTCTGGAGGACTGTAAGTGCCCAGGCCGTATGCAGAGTGTCGGTGGGAGGCTGGCTCTGCTACTTGTGACTGAGCATGCCTCCTCTCACCTGGGATGCCCCACGCAACCAGCTATAGCTCCAGTCCCAACTGCATGGGCTCCTCCGGACTCCAGCAGATCCCCCCCTCCAAGCAATCCCCCATGAAACCCTCATCTGCTCATCTATCAAATCCCATGGAGGGAACTGCACATCTAAGCACAGTTATGTGAAGGCTGCACATTTCCAGGAGCATATTCCTCTCTGACTCGTACCATTTCTGCTACAGGATAACACTACTGATTTTGGTGGAGGTACTGCTGATTTATACAAGGTTGAATAAGAGGAGAGCATTGGTGACCCCTGTAAGATGGGGATAATAATCTTTACCTACAACCCAGGGGAAATGTGAGACTTAATTAATTAGTATTGTAAATCTCTGTGAGATCCTAGTAGTCTATAAATGGATTCAAATGGCACCAGAGAGAGAGGGTATAAAATTGGTCGTCTTATGAAAGTTAAAAAATACAGACAAGGAGGAGCAAGTGGAGTAGAGATCCAAACATTCAAACATTGCACAGGGTGAGTGAATTTGAAGCCCCATTCCAGTAAAAGAGTTTGAGGAAATTATAAGACATAGGATGATTTTACTCCTGAAAGCAAGAATCCCTGACATTTTCTTTTAAAGAAAGTGCTGTCAGTACAGCCCAAAGAAGTTCACAAAAGGGCCTGTTTTAAGTTTAGTCAATTAAAGATGCAAGCAAAAGAACTTTATACATCATTGACCCAGATATTCCGTGGCATTTATATTCATAAAAGAACAGAATATGGATGCAATGAATTGCAAGAAAAATTCCCAGTACAGATGGTTAACTTGCCATTCTGCCCTTCAATAGTGCAGAAGTCAGAAAGGTGATGGAATCAGATGTAGAGGGCTATTCCCTGATCAAGAGAGCAAAGTGTGCTATTTAATAATAATGAAAAAGGRAAGGAGGACTTTTTTTTTAAGCTGGTGGACCATCAGAATGATACTCCAACAGAGCAATATCTCTTCCAAAACCTGAGCTCTGTACCAACAGCTAAGCCCATTTCCAAAACCTTAGTAAGACACCCCAGTTTATTTGCACTCCCAAATATTTAAATATGAGTGCATAAATGGTTTGCATTGGATCATTGGTATTAGCTGCTCCTTCTCCTACAGAGGTATGTAAGGACTTCAAATGGAATGAGGCTCTTTTTTTTTCGTTACGCTATATACAGACAAATGGCACAAAGACAAAAAGCTCATAATGTTCTCCTCCCAAGAGAGACTGAGAGTATGTTTGGTCACCCTCTAGAGTCTGTTTCTCTCCATTGACTACATAGAAGCCCTGGGAGACTTATTGAATGACTTTAGCAGCCAAATTACATCCCTAAAATTGGGCCCCTACAGGGATCACAGAACAGTTGCRGTTGAAGGGACCTCTGGAGATCATCCAGTCCAACCCCACTCCTCAAAGCAGTGTCAACTAGAGCAAGTTGCTCAGGATCCTACTCAGACAGGTTTTGAAGATCTCCAAAGATGGAGACTGCACAACATCTCTGGGTAACCTATACCACATTCWGCCACACTCGCAGTGTAATCTGGGGGTCCAAATAACAAGCCAGACTGATGCATGACTAGCACAATTTGCAGGATCAAGCTGATGAGCTAATGCTTTTGCAGTTGGATTTGAATGCATTTCCCACCTTAGGATATGCTGTTTCCATTTGAAGTGACCTGTGCTTCCTTCACCCTGATTACTGCTTATTTGCAGCTAAGAGCTCAGTGAATGCAATTACAAACGTAAGGGTATTCCTTCCGTAGTCACCTACCCGTCCTGTAACTGTAATAGCTTCTTTAACTTCACAAGTGACCTGGTCAATCTGATCATGGTCCCCTATGTATATGCAAAATCTTAGTTGCTAAGGCCTTTTAATTATTGCTCTGTCGTAAAGAATCATTTTTGGACATATGGTACTCAGGCAGTGTTGAAAGACACTTGGAGCAGCAGCTGAAAGCATCAGCATTTTTCAACTGACTTCTGAGATCAGTGTGCTACACCAGGTATAACCCAGGAGAAAAAACAAGCAAATCATGTGATAGCTGAAGATTTCTTCTGAAAAGTCTTTGAAACAAATAAGCTCAAAAGATYTTTGTAACCTACAAAAAAGTACATTATTTACTAGCACTAATCCCCTCAGTCAGAGACTAGAGCTGGATCCCAACCCCCAAATCCCAAAGATCTATGTGTTTCTTCCACCTTAAGAAAGAAGTTCATTTGCAAAGCAGCACAAGGAAGCTTCTCAATCAGATATTGGTCTATGTGACTAATTGTACAGACCAGGCTGGGCTCTGGCCTGGGAATCAGGCAACCTTCCCTCTGCTCACAGCTTGGGGAGTCTGAACCCAAACACCTCTTGATCTTGGTCTAGGTGGTAAAACACAAAGGCATCTTTTCTTAGGCACSGGGCTCAACATAACTAGAAACCAAAAGAGATTGATGCTGCTTGGTTTTAATATAATTTACATATTAAAAATGGATTTTTCAGTTTCCAAGGCTATCTGATCTTCCTGACGGAGGGCAAGGGACACTGATGAATTAAAATAAAAGCAAAATAACCAGTACAAAAAAGTTACATAGATGCTTGAAAGTAGTATAATGGCCCAGGCTAATAGAGTCCTTTTTTAATATACACTGCTACTGCAGTAGAAAAAGTGTACCTATATATGTCAAATACTGCTTCTTCTCCTTATATGTGTTGCGTTTAAAGCTTAGGATTTGTGAAGATCCAGATTTTGAAAATTTCCACTGGTACCCAGGAGGTACCTCAGTTTCCTCCTCTGTGAGCTATTGGTATGTTACTGTTTCTTACATAGCAATAGTGCCTAGAGGCCAACCAGCTCAGCATCCCATTGTGCTTTGGTAAGATATGGAAAATTACAGTCTCTGCCCCAGAGCTTAAAATTGTTTATCTTCATTATAGGCTTCTTATGGAGTTTAATGCTTCTGAAGTGCTTRGAAAGCCTGCAGTGAAAGGTGGGTTATAAATTCAAAGTAGTAGCACCAATGATAATAGATTTCTGTGACTGAGGGAAAGTCACAAATGAATATACAGTGTGGTGCAKTAACAATAAAGAAGAAAAAAGGATTTAGTAATCAGCTATCATCAAGATAAAGAAAAATATCTTTGTCACCAGGATTGTGGCTAGAAAGTGATGGGTGGACTTAAGTTCAAAAGTTCAATTATACAATTTCAGATTCAAAGGAAACTTCAACTCAGCTATTGCCTAGCGATACGATTACTGAAACCTTGAAGGAATGAAATTGAGTTTGAGCTGAGTGTAGAAGCCATAATTTAGCAGGTGGAGTATTCAGGAAATATTAACCCTGTAAATGTCATTGGCAAGGTACTATTGATTAATACAATAGTGACCTATTTCTGAAACTATCAGTTGATTTGTTCCTCAAAACAAAGAAAAAGTATGGTTTCAACTTAATCATCGCTCAGAAGCAAGAGTGAATTTTGCCAAAGCCTAAGAAAAATTTCCCCGTCTTGAATATTTGATACAAGAATTGCTTTCCTGATTTAGTCAGTGGTCCATCTTATCCTGGATCCCCACTGACAGTAAACAATATCACCTGCTTAGAAGGAAGTATAAGAAACCTTGTAATAGTTGTGATGCAATAACCTGCCCCAGTGAAGTCCCGTCTTGAGTAGGTTATGGGTTGATTTATGCTTCAGAGCACCAAAATGTTGGCATTGTCAAAAAGTCTTTTTTTAACTATTGTTTTGGGGAGCTAATGTATGATTTTTTGCTATTATACTCATGGGTAGTCTTTCTATCCTCCTTGGTAACATCATTCCTTAATATTTAACAGTGTCTCTCTTGACATAAGCACATGATTAAAATGCTGATGATTTCATTTTTCATTTACATGGCAGTTTTCAACCTGCAATGTTAAAAAGTCCTATAWTAGCATCAGTCCTATCCTTGAAGAACTATTAAAGCTATAGCAGACAATTGCAATAATCTAGTCTGAAATCCCACTTAAATAATGTACAGGATTTTGACCTGCAAGTCCTGCTCCCAGCCTAGTAACTTGTGGCTGAGTCAAGGCGTATATTTCAGAGAAAAATTCAGTCAAAAGTCAGTCCTAATTTCAAGGGCAAGAAAGCTTCTCATCCCCAACAGTATCCTCTTCCAATGATTATACACAACTCCGGTGTGCAGTGTTTTATTCTCTATCAACAGCATGCCAGTCACAGTAGGGGAGGACAATAGAGAATGAACTGAGGCCACATTTTGGAGGTATTTCTTCAATTCCAGTGTCCTGTGCAGGTACTGAAATTCCTTGGCTAAGTCCCACTTTTGAGTCTCCTCACACTAGTTTATAGAAAGGAAATTACAGGCTTGATGCTGCTTTCCATGTGATCTGCAAGATCTCCACACTTCAGGAGGAGCCGCTGGAAACCTGACAGGACATTAGACGCCCTGTTTAGACAACTGAACCACACTAYTACTAAGTTCAGTTAATGAAGTCTAAATAGACATCTAAAAGCCCAGCCCCTGGGGCAGGATTCATTGCCTAAACAGAAACGTCTTGAGCTGTTTCAGGCTCTGTCAAGTGTCCTCCCCAGGGCCCAGCTGCCGCTCTAGAAGGACATAGGTCTCCTGTAGGTTGCGTCACATTTGCCAGCCTGCGCAGCTGTCTCAGATGCTCTGGGGCATCTCTGATGGCATGAGGTGCCTCTTTTAAGGCAACTGAACCCTGCTCCATAGGTCAAGATTTGAGCGCAACGTGTGAAACAACTGCAAAGGGCAACAGGCCTGACTGGCCACTGACCGAGACCCCTGCTTTCGTGGGTGTTAAAGTTTAGCCCTCCCCAAAATGAAGAGAAGTGGCTGTTCCCATGGCAAGCAGCCGGGTGACCCCGTGAAGACAACAGCTTGGAGCGATGACCACACCCTCGATGCTACAGGAGCTGCCACCGCAAATAAATCCCAGACTGCTGGCGAGCATGGCACTCAAGGAGAAAAGCTCTTAATCTTGCTAGACAGCTGGGATAAACATTTATATAGGAAACATTTTTAAAAGACTAGGCAGATTATAAAGGCACCAGGAGTCACTGAAATCTTGTTAAACATTGTTCACTGCATTACTTTAGATTTTAGTTTGAACTTACACTGTCAGATAAATTCCATTTATCTCCTGAATGCTTTTCTCGCCGTGAGTGTTTGTTGCTATGAATTCACACCTTCGGTAAAGATTTGCATTTTGTCCTTGATCGAGACAAAGATAATGCTCAGTTTCAATCATTCTGAGGCACCTTTTTTTTTTTTTCACTGGGTCAGTGTTTCTTAGTGTGCCAAGGAAAACGCAAGTTATGGTGTTGCACCATTAGGGTAGGAAAGAAAGATGGTCTTACAGGTAAGGGGCTGAATTGGTCCCCGGAGAGAAAGAGTCTATTTCAAACACTGCCACAGACTTCCGCCCTGACCTTGGAAAAACCACATTAGCCCCTCTGTGCATTTGTAAAATGGGGAAATATATACTTTCTCTTCCCCATTTGCTGACCTTGCCTTTTGCTGCACACAAGGCCGAGCACACTGGAAACAAATTTAATTGAGGTTTCTGGTCATTCTTTTAATACAGATAAAGATGCAGCATCAACATCATGGTAAATTTGGAGATTTAACCAATGCATTTGCTCCACTGTAATTCAGAAATATAAAGACTTAAATGATATTTTTAGAAGAGCTGTACAAGAATTCCCATRAGCACTCCCACACTTCCATTTGCTATTCTATCTCACTTGTCATTAATTACAACCTAATGAGTGCCATTTTCTGTTCTGCATTGATACTTTACTTTCTCCTCCTGTGGGGCTATCAACCAGTGTTGAAGGACATGTCCAGATGGAAAGCATTTTTCTATCCCATCTCATGAAGCTCATCATTTCAGATAAAATGAGTCTTTTTCTGAAGACTTTAATATAAAACACTCCCCCTTTCCAAAAACTAATTTCACTGATAGTCCCTCCAGTTTGGCTCAGTTGGTACTGGAAATTAATTTTTCCCATACTTTTACTCGGATGGCTGTAGGAATAATGACATGTTCCTTGACAATTCCCACGGCCTCCTATACTCTTCCTGATTGGTTAATATCACAGTGCGAACCAGGGTGCGAACCCTTAAGCAACTCAGTTTGTTTCCTGCACATTTCAGCACCTTAGCAATACAGAGAAGACAATTCTGATAAGAGTTCCCTGTTATAAACTATGKTCAAGGCAATGGAGTTATCCATGATTTATACTAATGAAACTGGATCATTGTCTCTATGAGCTTAAATGACTATATGTCTATAATAATTAATTAAATGAACAGGGCAGTGGATCACTTCCAGGTGTTGAAATTTAATCATCTGTTATTAAAGTGTCATAATAGTCTGTGACAAGGTTTGGCTTGGGCCAACTAGCTCAAACTCATAGGCATGGCTGAAGCATTAGCATAGTCCAAGAACCACTCCTAGCAGGCTATTTGGACACAGCCACCTTATTTTGGGTGGTAAGAGAGCTTAACAGTACAACCATGGTCTGGTCTGTGCTAGCTGACTCCCAGGCCAGAAAATGGTGCTGGGTACAAAGCGTAGACATAGCCAGTARAGACGATCTGAACTGTTCGTGTCTCTAGAGGGGTAGAATTAGATAATTCTCACTAACCATGCAACAGAAGTAGGGTTAGACACTCTGCTATGACGCCCAATGAAAGAGAAAGACCAAAGATGACATCTTGCTACATTTATACCATCTGTAGATAGGGCTGTAATGGGGAAATGAATGATCTCAAGTGCAATTCAAAACAGTTCCGTGACTATCTGGGCTGTCCAGTGCTCCTTGTAACCTTCTTTGAAGCCCCAGATCTTCATGGGTGCCTGACTTTAGATTCAGCCTTGAGAGGGTGAGAAGCATAAGCACCTCCTGCTCTGACACTAGAAGAATTTCTCATTGCCCTTTTTGTGGCTTGCTGAAAGATGCCAAGGGGTTTCTAGGGCTCAGACCACAGGCTCTTCCTTAAAGCCAATGTGGAGAAGCCAGTCTTTAAAAAGAGTAAAAAAGTTTTTCTGTGTTCACAGGGTCACAAAATGGTTGAGGTTGGAAGGAACCTCTGGAGATCATCTAGTCCAACTCCCCCTCCTCAAACAGGGTCACCTAGAGCTGGTTGCCCAAGATCATGTTCAGACAACTTTTGAGTATTTCCAAGGATGGAGACTCTGGGCAACTTGCTCAGTTATCCTCACAGTTAAAAACTGTTTTCTTAGATTCAGACAAAACTTCCTGTTTCAGTTTGTGCCTATTACCTCTTGTCCTGATTGAGAAGAATCTGGCTCTGTAGTCTTTACACTCTCCCTTCAGATATTTACACATTGATAAGATCTCCCTGACCTTTTTTCTTCTCCAGGTGGACAACATCTTAATCATCTGGGCTGCCCTTCATTGAATTCACTCCATATGTCCATGTCTCTCTTGTACTGAGGAGCTCAGCACTGGACACAGCACTCCAGGTGTGGCTTCACCAGGGCTGAGTAGAAGAGAAGGATCACCTCCCTCGACCTGCTGGCAACACTCTTCCTAATGCAGCCTGGGATACCATTGGCCGCCTTTGGCACAAGGGCACACTGCTGGCTCAGGGTCAACTTGCTGTCCACCAGGACCCCCAGGCCTTCTCTGCAAAGCTGCTTTCCAACAGYTCAACCCCCAGCCTGTCCTGGTGCATGAGGTTATTCCTCACTAGGTGCAGGACTCGGCACTTCCCTTTGCTGAGCTTCACGAGATTCCCATCTCTTCATATTAAAAAAGGAAAAGGAGAAAATCCCTGTAGCTAATAGTGACTGAAAACTCAGAGTCATRATTTACCATCCCAGTAGCAGACATACTGAAGTTATTGGTAAAAACATTAATTAATCACACAACTTAAGATYTGTGTCACTTTCAGCAGTGAAATAAATACAGGATAGTGCAGCCAGACTACTCCTGCATATCSTGTGTGTTATTACAATAATTAAGATGACTAGTGATTACGTGTCTTGTTTGATGATATTTTCTTGGTCAGATAACTATAGCTACAGTAAACAACAATCTAAACATATGTTTGGATCTCCAGTCACTGGCACATTAAYCCCTTTTATGTGGCAGGCATAAGCTTCAGATAGGAAGAGCTAATGTGCAGTAATCAACTTACTGGAGCTCAAAGGACGGTAGTGGGAAGGAAGCTGTTTGCAAACTGTAGAGTAAAATTCAGTCTAACTGTACGGTAACTTTATCACTTTTCCATGAGCACAGGAACATTTCTTCATCCAAATTCTSAAACAGGGATTTTCTTTGTAAAGATACAGCATATTGACAGAGTGAATTTAGGYGCAAGCAGGCTGAGTACGGTTAGTATCTGGCAGTGCAAAAGATCAGAGACAAGAAGATAAAATGACAGCAATTTACATTTCCCCAAGGAAAGAGGGAAATTACTGTGTTGGGGGTCAATTTGAACAAAAATGGACTTTACTTCTCAACCTGGAGAATGAAAACCTCAGCTAATTATTCACAATTACTCTAATCCAGGTTATCTTCCCATAACCAAGTACCACTTCAGAAAACTGGGAATATTTGGTACCTCACAGGATTCAGCTCCTCCCGTTGCTCCAGGATATCAGCTTTGCCTCTCTGTTTCTTCTCCTATTCCAGGGCTTCTCTGGTCTCTTCCTTACTCCTGCAGCAGCAACTGTCAGTCAGCATCAATAGTGACCAAATATCAGCTGGGTGGCTTTGCACGCCACTTTCYATCCAAAGATAGCAATGAGTGTATGGTAATTCTTTCTCCTGGTCTAGAGTTTCCAACCCAAATTCTGGAATAGCATCGTTCTRTGTTCTTAGACAGCCACTCCTTGCTACCCCAAAGGGAAATTCGCATTTTAGCACCAGATGAAGAGATAGATTAGATTAGACTGAGCTTGCAAAGTGCTTTAGTATCCTTTGCGAAGCAAGACATTGTAAAAATGCAAGGTCCTGTATTATCATTAAAGTGATTAACTGAGTTATCATTAAAATGCCAAAATAACCGATGACTGGGAGATTGTATGTTTGTTTGCCAATTAGCAGCATTCCCATTTTATGGAAGCTGAGCTTGGGCCAGTTTTTAAATGCACAGCCTCAAACGTCCAGCATACATTGACGAAGGGTACAGATGCCACTGCCCAGATCTGCTAGCGTAGCAAAAACATAAAGGACCTAACTGCCTTCTGAGCTGCGAGGAGCACTCAGGTTATATCAAATTTTTATAACAGAGAGAAGTGGGATCCCAGCACATAAATGCTAAAGAGGGTAGGAGCCAGTGTGGAGTGTGGAGGAACACCACAGTTTATCTCATCAGGCTCAAACACAACATTATCTAACAAGAGACACTGAGCGCAGGCAGAGAGGAAAAGTTTAAACCACTCAAGTGGAGTAGCAGAAAACCTTATGTACACCTCAAGTTGCTCCATGATCTTGAGAGGCCAGAACAATTTAAAYCATTAGGAATAAGAGGAGAGAGACGGCAGCCTGCAGCATGATAAGAATGGCAAAGCATTCGAGCCTCCTTTATAGCAGCTGTCAGCAGGGGTCAGTGAGGACCTCACACGGCACAGGGCACAATGGTGCTAGCACACRATTAGAGTATCAGGAGAATCTTGCAACATGGAAATTCCTATATTTTTAACAAGCAGAAGCAACGTGAAGAAAGGCATAAATCGTACCATGTATTCCTAAATAAATGTAACACAAAAGGGAGTAAGGATGGCTTTGTGGTTAAGGCAGAAAGTGAAAACAAAACCAGAGCGTGTAACCCCTAGGAGGGTCAGGCCAGTCATTAGAGGGCTCACTTGGGGTTGCACCTCGAGTTCATCATCCTGCTTGGCTTGTACATGACCTTGGGCAATGATTTATATCCTCAAAGGAACATGGGCACCTAATTCCTGCTAATAAAAGTAGGAGGTGAGTACCTTAATATCTTTAAAAAAACAACTGTAGTCTTTCTGAACTTCATTTCACCCTCTATAAAAGAGGGGTAACAGCACTTCACTCTGCCTGTTGCTTGAGAGTACAAATATATTAAAGACAATGAAAAGCTTGCCTGCAACAGTAGCAAGGAACATAAAAGCAGCTAAGGTAAGGTAAGCAATCAGACACTAATTACTCATCTGTCTTACTTGTTTGTAAATACTGTAGACTTTTGAGTCCTGTTCATTCTTGGTACAATCTCATTAATGAGGCCACATTTTGCATTGTCTGTCTTTATCTTTCTGATGATCCCAGATGTATGGAAAATTGAGGTAGAGRAAATGAGAAGCTTTATTGTGCTTAATATCCAAAGTGACAAGTCTTTCGTAAGTGGTGAAATGAGATTCTTCTACACAGGATATAGTGATTAGGCTTGAAAGAAGCCACTTGCTGGATTAAACAGGGTAATTGCTGAACAATTAGGTACAAGCACTTAACTCCCCTCTTCCAAATTCTCGATTATAGTAATAAAAATGCCTTTGTTTTGTCTTTTGTGCTTCATGGCTTACAAATGCTCCTGTCTTCTGCTGCTCAAAAGAAAAAAAGAGAGAGAGAGAGAGAGAGAGAGAGAGAAAGAGCTTTGACACATTTCCAGTGCAAGTGGTACAGCGTTCCTCATGATACATTATACTGATGCTTAAGCCATGACAGCCTTAGTCTAACAGCACAGCTGAGTCTATCACTGTGCTTCCCTGCCTTGTGAAAAGAGCTTTGGCTAAGATGCAAAGGAACATTCCTGGAAAACCTTTCATTGGCTTTCCAGAATTATCTCTTGGACTCATCTGGTAAATCATTCACCCTGAGAAGTCTAGGGATTCAGGTCATGATCCCATCATCATTATTAACTTCAGGATGCACTTGCTTATGTGCCAGGAGATGCCTAGTAACTGTGGTGAACAAGCAGAAAAAAGCCTTATACTTGCTTCTTTAAGACTTATCCTAACCCCACAGCACTAATAGCTGAAATTCATGCATAACTGTGAACATGCCTGGATAAAACTTTGCACAGTTAGATAGCTTGGTYCAGACTTAAAGACAAATTCCATGTTAGATACGCTAACATCAGCATTTTCATTYTCTAAACACAGACTTTTGGTCAGATATTTAATTTAGACTCTAAAATACAACACTAAATCTGAAACAATAATGTCAGTTAAATATACTGAGCTAAAGGAGTTTTATAGAACAAAATCCGGCCCTATGTATCCAGCTAACAATCACTTCCAGTGATCACCTAATCATATCCATGCACAGTTTAACTTTGGGAATTCTGTAATTCAAAACGGTATTAAATTCAATAGMCAAAGCAATATCCTTTCTTCCCTTAAGTCTCCCACCATCCATGTCTGTGCAGTCACTGTTCAATTGTAAACCTATCCTGCTGCAACAAACATGCTGAATATAACCAAGAAAGGTGAACATATTTCAAGAGACGTGGGAGCTGACCAGCTGTGGTCTGTGCACAAGGCAAGTGATGGCTATGGAAGCAGGTACAGACCAGCCTGACTTGCCTTCCACCAGGCCACTTGCAAGCCATCCCCTGTGCAAAAGCCATTCCCATAGTTATGCTGGTGTAGCACACAGTTGGCCCTAAAGGTCCAGGGATATGCCAGTCTGAACTGAACAGGCACAGCATCAGGCTTGCAGTGTCCAGGTACACCTGAAAGTGTGGCTGGGCTTGTGTCCACCCAAATAAAGCACATATAGAGTGCACTCACTCTTACAGACATATCCTACTTTGGATAAACTCTAGCTAACTATTACTCACCTTTGCCTCTCTTCCCTTATTGTCTGATGTCATCTCTTCCATGTCATGTTAGAAACAGCTCAGGTAGATTTGATACTCCAGACCTCAATCCATCATTAAAATAAATGGAATCCAAGCAAAGACTTAGTCCTGCTCTTGGTCTTGAAATTAAGTTTTAAGATTTGGTGGTCTATGACTCTAAATTAAATTATAACTATGGCTCTATATTAAAGAAACCAACAGCCAGAATAGACTTCAGTCTAACCATTCCTTTACTGCGAAGGAGACCAAGTACATTTAATCCTTACCTCTACCTAACTCCTCCCTGACATATCTTCCTTATCCCTAAGGCTATTGATCTCTCTGGTCAGCCTAAACTAACAAGAGGCTACTATATCCCACTTACTTCTGAAGTTATGGACTAAGAGCAGAAATTGCTGAATAAAATTCTATGGTCTGTGTTRCGGAGGTCAGATTAGACACTAACAGTCCTTTGCAGTCTTATGACCTTGCATAGTGTGCTGGACACAGCTTGTCCACAAACAGAACAGTATCTTTACTATTCAGTGACTCCTGTGATTCACAAGCATCCTTCCTTACATACATAGAAAATGAGCCTGGATTCCTACAAACATATCCATGACTGGCAAATATTCACTTAGTCATCTCCATGAAGAAAATTCCCAAAGATGGGGAAGCTGATTTAGCTCTTTCATTATTTGCAATTCTTTCCTCACAGGATTTGAAGGGCACTTATGTCACTTGACACTGTTTCCTGACTGGATGACTTGAACTTTTTTAAAAATTTAATTAGGCCAACAAAAAATAACCACTGGTGAATAGTAGATATGTTTCTACTATATGTTCTTCTATATGTTTCGATGTGATTATCTTTCTTTGCATGTGGATCCCAGTATTTACATAAAGGAGGAATGGAGAACTGCCAGGCCCAGGTTGAACAGGCCTTGACTTTAACCTGTCCGTTGCACTGTTTGTAACAAGTACCCCCCTCCACTTCATATTGTCTGCTTTATTCCCCCTCCATTTGCTGCTTTATCAGACAGACCTATCTAGAAATTGGGCCTGCGTAATACTCTCCGGGGCTCCTTCTTGGTTTCGGTGGCTTTTTGCAGATTGCACAGTGAACCCCTTTTGTGCCTTCCTTTCCTTCAGACCTTTTTAGCATCCAGAAAGGYACAAAAGGGTTCACAGAGCCCCTAACAGGGCTCTGTTGAGATAAAAGGGGTATCTGTATAGGATACAGGGGTACAATGAAGGACCAGGGCTATAGGACCCACAAGTCAGCAGCATTTTGAAGATCTCCACAATTCCCAGTAGAGCAGGRGAAGGGGATAGTGATGGGTTCCAGATCCTACAGAGGATGCTGTGATTTCCATGTTACCGTCTTGCCACTTTCCTATAGTGTTAGCATTCAGGAACCCTCAGGACTTTTTTTGGCTTCCCTCCAGTCTCTCTGGGGGTGATGTTTGGGGAAGATATGACGCACAATAAGGCAGATGTATGTTATTGCCTCAGACAAGCTCACCTTTCAGCTGCACCAAGGCCTCTGTTCTTACACAGGCATGCTCCAAGTGTATGGTCATTTAAAAGCTGTTTAGGAAACCTGTTTASCTATCAAAAATAAAATGGATTCTCAGCTCCTAAAAAAAGTATATCGCTTCCAAGTGTTTTAGCAAACAAAATCCCCTTCCCACAAATAGTGAGTGATACTATGGCCAAGCAGAGCAGATGCTCAGCATCCAAACAAACATTCCTGTATATTAAGTTTGTACTATGGAAGCCTCAGTCCTGAAGAGCACTTAGGTACTCAATTTTATTCATATGAGTAGCCGCAATGWCATTAATAGGCGTAAGGCTTAAATAATTGCTGGATAAGTGCCCCAAGTTACGAAGAAAATAAAGAGGAAAGAAAAGACAAAGGAAAGAAAAACAAAGCAAAGATTAGCTGATTATGTTATTATTTCATTGGAATTTTTCTTTTGTATAACATTATGCTAAAACCTATGCATAAATATGCATGCCTGAAGTTTCATTAGGATACTTTAATCCTATATTTTATCACCTTGCACATTTCAGATGAGTAGGGGAAAAGATTCTTTGACCCAAAGAAAAAATAATTTTGCTATAATTTATTTAAAGTTTTGGCATATCTCCTAGATAGGTTACAAGAGAAGAAAAGATTTTAATTAATTTTAAAGGCATCTCAAAAATGTTCACTCAGTTTATCTCTTAGGGAGTGAGCTTGTTTGTAACCTTTCAGACATTCCCAAAATCTGATCTCACCTGCCCACTTCTAGAGACAAACTGGAATAACTTCAGCCCCTCCTGCTCATTGGGCATTGTAGGCTCCTTTCAATTGTCAAAAAGTAGGTATCCAGTCTCACCAGAGATCCAGTCCCACTGGAGGTTTAATACCTCCAGCTGCAGCTCCATAAGGCATGGTCTCCTCTCAGTGCTCTTACCTGCCAATGCCATTTGGATGTTTCAGATACTCCGTAGTAGGACACAAGGCACCTATATTTAGGCAACTGAATTGAGCGCTCACAATCTATGATGCTATTATAGTCAATAGAGAGCTATGGCAGCATTTGTTGCCTAAACTTAATCATCTAGAGTAATGTTGGCACTCTTATGGGTGCCAGCTCCAGAAGAATGCAGGTATCTTGTAAGTTCTGTGCTATATCTTATGCAGTCACTCAGATATTCTTAGAAATCCCAATCAGCAATTAGCACATTTCTTTAGACGCCGACATTCCACCTTAGTCAATACAGACAGTGGCACCTAGACAGTGATTCAGCACACCCTAAAGTAGAGAGAGGTTCAACTCAGTTGTCTAAACAAAGCATCATGTGAGATGCCCAGGGATCCAATGCATCACCATACACCAGGGAGAGCAATGGCTGGTGCTTCTCCACAAGCGAAGGGGAACCAGCAGCGAGGGTGACAGCAGGACAGGCAGCACAGACACCTCACCAGTAAGGACGCATTACCACCATATCCCAGCAAGGTGAGCAGAGCAGGTCCAGGGAGGCTAACCAGGTTTAGCCAAGAGTCCAGGTTGCCAGAGAAGACTATAATGATGAGGCAGGTCCGGGACAGGGGCAGGATCTACACCAGCAGGTTACATGGCGGGGCATGGGCATGACAGCAACACAGGTCAGACAGAGACCATGTAAACACAAGTCCCAGGAGAAGGATGGGGAGCCACTGCTGGGGCTCCTTGACAGAGTTTCTCAGACAGCTCCCTGCAATGCTGGACACCTTATTTAAGTCGGTCCTGAGACCAGCCAGCCAAAACCCTGGGGGAGGGGTGGATGCACTCAGGACACTCACACCATAAGACTGGTGACAAGAAACAGGAGTCTGGGATACCCCACAACACCTACGCTTAGGCAGCTGAATGTACATATACACGAGCATCTAATGCCACATGAGAGGTCCTTATAGAGCCGACAAAGGACCCAAAGCAGTGCCACGGCCTTCTTACACAGGCATAATACCTTGGGCATTTCAGATGTCACTGGATGACTGTGGAGGACAACTGAGTCACTCTTTAGCTGCTGGCTGGCTGAATGGTTCTGCAGGCTGCGCTGACCGTATTCATTAGTTCCCCTTTGATCATAAGGGATGGTCTAGTATCTGTAGACATCTGCCTACAGAGACATAAATTTGGATTCTTAATCTGGAATTGAAGTCTGCCCAAATTTTCAATACAGTTTGAGGGATTTGTTGGGAGAGAGGCAGGTAATTGGAGAAAATGGTCTCTAGCAGCAGTGGTTCCTGTACTCTGTCAAACAGAGACATAAGGCTTTTGCTATTATCATTCTTGTGATCCTGGCTGTTGTGAAACAGAACCATCTGCACTGATCAAATTAAAATCAAAATTAAATTATATATTTCATATTTTAAATATGTGTGTATATGCATGTATGTTTAAAAAGCAGTTAACTATAAAAGCAGAAGGAGTAGAAAATCTTTACTGTATTGCTGGGAGGACTGAAAGCTGTTGTTCCTGCAACTCCCATCTCATTTTACAATAATCCTTTCCAGATTTCTACTGCAACAAATTCTTTTGTGCATATGCGCAGCCCCAACAGGCTCAGAAGTAGACCTTGCTGTGTCTTTTCTGGATTGAAGCTTAGAGGTGCTGGGCTAAAGCTTTGTTTGAAAAAAGAAGACTTGTCTTCTAAGAGGCTATTCTCTTCTGCAAATCCCATTATGGCTACATGAGGAAGGACAACACACTAAGAAGAAGAGCACTAGGACCTCAAGAGGAGCATGGGTGAGGGACAAGAGGAAAGAAACATCAGACACCCCGTTTGAACTCACTTGCAGAAATAGGCCCKTCTCTCTCCGTGCCTCCATTCTTCATCTACAGGGATGAGGACAAAAAAAATTCCCTGCTTTGAAAAGAAAAGAAAATCAAAGATTATAAAATGCTGATACACTTTGGTAATGTGTGTTATATAAGCCATAAACAGAAACTTTCTCATCAGAAGACATTTCAAACTAATATACTTCCTCTCTTCCATAATATAATATTGTTTTGAGGGACTGCATTTGCTGGAAGTAAGGAACTGCTCAGTCTAGAAACACTTTTTCCCCCCAACATCATATGTCCTCTCTCCCCTTAAGTTCACATACCATTTCTTCTCCGTGCCCTCATCCCTTCCAACTTCTTGCCATAAATCAGAAACAGCTGTGCTTATTTTTCTTTAATAAGCAAGCAAATAACCATAGCATGTGGTCATGCCACTGCAATGTCCCCTCCTGTCCACCACCTCAGTCCTTTTGAAGTCCATTGTTATATTTTTCACAAGATTTAGAAAGCTTCTGTAAATTTTCTGGCCTGAGTACACTACACAGACACTTGTTCTCCCAGACACACTGCCAGTGCTATGTATTAGATCATAAATATGTATTTACATGAGGCTGATGCTGATAACAGCTATGAAACTAATAGAAAATTTTGCATTCAACAAGAGAAAAGATTTTCGTTTTTCATCAGCCTGTAAGTCTTGCTCTCAAATTCATTTCTTTCCACTGGATACAATCTAATATGGTTTGAGAGTATCATAGCAATCTTGATGCAGCACCTGTTGAAATATACATGGCCACCTCCTGGGGTGTGGATAAAACCTCAAAATGGAGAATAAATAACTTATTATAAAGAACTAGATTCCCAGTTGTTATTCACGGTAATATAAAAGAACTCCTGCTTTATAATTTAGAAACTCCATCATGTTCATATCTTTATAGTATTTTGAAGGCATGCATCAGGTAGAAGGAAAGAATAAGTATTTACTTTTCCATTAAGAAGGGTGGAAGGAGGGGAATGCCATGCTGCTTTATATATAAAGCTACTAGCCACAGCCAAAAAGCTCAGGGTGAAAAAGCTACATACATTGTCATAAGAATAACTAAGGAACTCATTTCTCTCAGCTGTGAAAGAAATATATTAAAGAAGGTCCCCAGACATTAAAATTTTAAGCAAAAAAAACACAACAACAGCAAAACAAAAATATACTAAGTCTTTGGGTCACAGAGCCAGAAGATAATAGCATGAGAACAGATTTGTCCTCCTGGCCCCAAACCAAGTGGAGAATGAGTTCCTAGTGGGGGTTACAGGCTCCTGTTGCATGCAAGGTAGGACACTGGCTGCATCAATCATCCACAGTGTCTCGGTGGCAAATCCACAGACCAATGAGACAGCTGACACTGAATTGAGCTTCTTGGCTTCTTGTCCGGAACAAAATCAAATGCCATGATATCACAGCAAGTGGAAATGAAAAATACAATATAGTGAACAATAACACATAAAAAAATCAGAAAGGGATTTGAAGATACCCATAGTAGGCTGACATTTGGATGTTGTATTTCAGTTTCAAAAAAGATGGCTATTATGTGAAAGCTATGAAATGTGACATTTTTCACTAGCTAGCACTAGGATTCTTGTTATATCTGTTACATACCTTCTCTGCATGAATCTATGCCTGTGTGTGAGCACAAGAGAATGTAGTTTTTCATTACAACTTTGCACTGCTTGAAGCAATCATAGTGCCTAAGGTCTAAAATTATTTCATATTCTTCCTCTTTAGATTTTTTTTTTTTTCTGTCCTAAGAATTGGGTTGGATTTTTCAAAGCCACCTAGGGAATATAGATGAATTTCAGCATTGACTCCTTCAGCCATTATCTTGATCTAAAATAAAGAAACCCAACAGGAGCTGTCTGAGGATGGGTATGTGTAGGAAAAAAAGAATCTAGATTTGAGATATTTAAACTTACTCTACTGGCTACATCTGTACTTATAAATTAAACAGTGCCAGGGCACAGACCCCGGAACTTGATTGTATGCCCTGTTAAATGGTTAGAACAGTGTGTGGCATGCTTTTGCCCAAAGCTAACTAGTATTCTCCCCCAAAAATTTGCAGACACAATTTCAGAGTTAGCATGGGCTAGGGTCCATTCCCAACAGGCATGCTGGATACAACTATCCTGTTTTAGACAACTGGTACAATCTGGCCACATCCAGAGCCAGAGGCCTTCGTACTGTTTAGTTTGCTGTGTAGATGTAGCCACTTCAGTCACCAAGGCATGACTACGGGCTCTTCTAATGCTTTTTAACACATCACAGACTACAGATACTCCAAGCAAAAGAACCAGTAATATGCAGTGAAAAACAGTGATCAGTTATGCATCCTCCTCAAAGCATCTGGGAGCAACTGGAATTCAGCATTTATTTATTTACATTTTAATAAAATGAAATGGTACTGGGTGAATAGTCGTGTGCCTGACCACGGTTCTCACACGGCAGTGGAAAGAATGCAAGCCCCAGCTATGCAGAGCCGTGCTGTGCGGCGTCAGCAGTTAGACTTCACATTTCTGAGCCTCAGCTCATCAATAAAACTCCAATGACAAWATATCTTCAGTTCTTTGCTTATATAGTAAGCTCATCAGGGCAGTGGGTGTACATCTCTTAATATCATTTTGGACAGCATGAAGCTCAATGGGGCCTCGCTCTCAATTTGGGCCTCTAGGCTTCTGGAATACACCACACAATAAAGTTGTATATTTTAAATAGCTTTAGCAAATCATCTATTAAAAAAAAGAGTTTTCACAGAGCTCACAGTGTACCTCATCATGGGATGTACTGCCAAAATTGTAACAATTAGCTGTCTATCTTGGGTACTTCTGTGGCTCCCAGAACCATAATATATCAGCATTTCACAAACTTTAATGGATTTATCCTCCCCATACAGCTGTGAGACAGAGAAGGAGGTGTTAGCTTCCCCCTTTTGCAGCAGCCAGAGAGGCCGGTGTCTGAACTGGGGAGCCTGACAGCAGCCACGCTCGGCACGTGAGAAGTACATGGCCCCTTTGCCACTGCCCTTTCCTCTCCACACAAAGGAAATCCCAGCCTGGAGGCTGGAAGGGGCTAGGGCACACCCTACCCAGACGACAAGTGTGGATTTTTGGAGGATCAGGATTGCAGGGTGCACTGCAGAGCACGCTTCCCCCCTGGCTTGAGCTAGCCAAGCGGCTACGCCATTTGGAAGTCTAAATCCCACTGATTTCAGTCAGGTTGATTTTAAATGCACCGATGAATCCAGGCCTACTGACACATCTGGCCTCCAGTTACAGTCAGACCTGTTGTAATATAAGTTAGATATACTCAAGATAGCTAGAGATTATGCAAGTTTGAGTAAAATTGTCTGGGTAGACAAAGCCTACAGGACTTGACCAAGGCTACAGAGGACATTATTGACAGGAAAGTCCATTTCTCCTCAGCAAGGTCCAAAGCAGCCACTGCAACCTCTAGGCCACTTTTCCGTTCTGATATAATTTCCCTCTGGGAGGGTGCAGGATTTAGTTTTCAAAATATCCACTTTTCATCTTGAAGATAATTGAAGATAGATCATTCTGCAGCCTCTGGAAATGAAGTGGTTACCACAGATTAAGTGTTTATTCAAGTCAGGAATGTGTTTTACTCAACTCGCTGTTGAACTGAGTCCTTTACGTGTTGCCTCAGTTGCACAGAGGCAAGGAATTGGAAGGGGACTATCTCTGGGTAGTGTATCTGACAGGGACAAAGAAACATGGTCACTGATTTCTTACCGCTAGATCTTGAAACTCTCGGCAAGGTCTTTGAGCAGCCACCACTGGTGGAAAGGGCAAGAAATAACTGATGTTTTAAACCCGTTTTGGAGTTAAATGAAGATGCAAAAATAATCTGCATTTTGAAAGAGAATTAAAGATCAATTGAGGGCTAGGTATTTTGTTTTCAAGTGGTATTCACAAAGAAAAACAACATTGCAAATTTAGTTGCTGGCAAAGAGCTGTAGCTTTCCTGGTTATTTTGGGACCTATGTCATCACTGTCATTATTTTGCTAAGGAGATGCACTTGGTGAGCAAGACAGAGGTTGAAGTTAAGAAAATAGCTGGATGGCTGAACAAAGGCATCCTTTCTTTTTCTGCTGTTAGTCAGTACTTAAAAGAAACTGAGGTGGAAGTTAGTTTTCTTTTCAGCATGAGATTGGAGAACACCCAAGATCTTTAAATGCAGGTCAGCACCTTAGCAGTGAGGAAGAAGTAATTAAATTACATTTGTCCAGGCTGGTTGTTAAGTTGTCCTGGGTGGCTGAACAATACRCTTTTCTGAGCTTGGAGAAAATACATGTTTTTCCAATTAGATGAAGTGACAACAAGACAAAGAGAGATAGGAAGGATGGTCTAAATGACAAGAGCTACAGAGACAGAAAATCTCATGTTTGCATTGCCAAGACAGCATGAAAGGAGTTTGAGAAGTCTGTGAAGAAAGAGGACATAAGAAGGCAGAAGAAGAAAATCAGAGACTTATACCTAGACAATATATAAGAAACCATATTCTGTGGTGAGAAAAGTAAATCTCAGATTATGGCCTCTCAAAGCAATGTTCCTTCAGATTATTACACTGAGCTCTAATTGTAATATCAGTTAGGATGCAGAGAACCTCCAAACAACTTCTACTCCATCTGCATCCAGTCCACACATTCCCCAGGTTTTAGCCTCTCAGACTCTAGTATGTGCAGAGCTCAGTGTAATAATCTGAAAGAACATTGCTTTGAGAGGCCATAATCTGAGATTTACTTTTCTCACCACAGAATATGGTTTTCTAGGACACAGGAGGCTCTGCTGTACCTTTTTGGGAACACACACTTCAGGGAGTGTGTTATATTTTCAACAAAAATTGAAAAGCAAGTTATTATTTAATTTTCTAAAAACAGATTTATGTGATCATTTCAGGCACTGAGATATGAACATTTTTAAAGAAGTTATTGCTTAGTAATATTAACTCCTATGACCACTGCCTTTTGCTTTAGATGTTCAAAATTTCTATTCCACTGTCTTTAAAATGAACATTTCCTTTAACTTGGAGTATGAAGATTCACAATTTATGTTGTTGCAAAACAGTTTTCATAATATGTTCTGCAAACCTTATGTTGTTGTTTGTGGTGTTACTAATTTTTGTTAGTGTCTTTTTCAGTGTCCCGTTGCTGGTAGCCTGTGACACTGTGAGTGATCACTTGTGTGTTTGCATGTCTGTGCAGGTCAAGGTCTGTGTAAAAGGGAGCAGCAATCCCCTGGCACACATACTTCACACAGAAGGTTTTCTATTTTTATATCATCTTTTGTTCCACTCTTTTACTTCAAGCCCCCACTCTTCAAGATAGGAACAACTGTGCTTCAATATCGTTTAGGATCCAGCGTGCCAAATAAGTGTTTGCAATAGATGTTCTTATTCATACAAGATGATCCACTTAAGTGAGACTCTTCTCAGACACATAAGGGTGGCCTTTGGACTGAAAACAGCATTATTTGTGCCAAAAAAAGAGTCATTAGGAGAACAAAACAAAACTCCAAGAAAATAAATATCATGTGACATATTTAAAACACAGCTGTATCTTTTTTCTAGTGACTAGCTCAGCTGGAGAAAGTCATGATTAACTAGTTTAATTTGGCCCTGGGACCACCACAGAGTTGGGGTGTTCTGCAATTTTGAATAAATATAAGATTAACAGAGTTCCAAAATATATTTTAAGTTCAGCATGGACTTAGCACTCTTACATATGGTAGGAGAAAGCCAGGAAGAACGTGATACATTTCGATCCTTATGCTTCTGATTTATTTCCTGTCTTCTCCTGTAATTTTTTTATTACTATTAATTTCAATTTAATTGGAAGGGCCTGGCCTCCTTAGCTCTAGGCACTGTATGCATTAATTAAAATACAGAAAGAAAGATTAAAAAGTCATGCAACAATTTTTTCTTTTATTAGGCCAGATATCTGTGTCCAGTAGGTCAACATAAAACATTCCTCAAAAACACCATTCATAACAACTCAGATTTAGTTCTTCAGCCTCTCCAGGACAAAAGCAAAGAGGCAGGCCAAACAGTTTAAGAAATCAAAGCTGAAGAGGAGATCAGAGTGCCTCTGACAGGAATCATCCTGCAGGATGCTCCATCAGATATCAAAGGGTGAAGTCCAGGTGGAACATCACCACTAACCTCCGTTGCCCTGATTAGGGGCAGGTGAGGGGAGAATTTTCTCCCAAGGAAGCAGGTTAGAGCTTTGCTGTTACAACTGGCTTTCTGAATCACCTCAGCAGTTAGTAGGTAGCCTCAACAGACTGCAGGGCAGCAGCATTACATGCTTTCAGCTCAAGGTGTAGCTTAATAAGTGGACAGATGCATCCTGCACAGGCTCTCGCTCCCCGACACTCCCACAGGAGACATTACAATAGCCCATTCTTTAGGTGACTAAGGCACAGGACATATCAGAGAAATGATCACATTGATCTCATCAGGAATAGACTTTATTATCTTGGGCGCTGCACAAGGACTCGTCTTTATTGTAGGTGCACTTTGCTTTTGGGGAACTAGTGTTGTAAACTCATTTTTGTACTGATTCTCTCTTTATACTGATTGACTTCCTGGACAAAGCAGGTTATAGTTCAAGTCTTCCAAAGGATTTTAAGAATAAAGCAGCTGAGCTGATAGCAAAATATACAATCTCTCGTTCAAAGCAGCTAGTCTATTACAGTTCTGGAGGATTGCAGACACTGCCCCTATACTTTTAAAAAGGCTAGAGACTTACACACTGGAAAGTGTTATATCTTTACTTGATAAATGGTTTGAAATACTCGTTACATATAGAATATGAGGCTACCTGATAAATCATTATAGGATACTGTCTAATTACCATAGCTTCTGCAAAGAGGAACCATGCCTCACTACTATATTAATATGCTTTGAATGTGTCGATAAATTAGCAGATAAAGGAGAACAGATTCCTTTGATTACTCAAAGTTTCTGACAAGGTTGCTAACAACAGGTTACTAGAGAAGTTAAAAAGTCATACAGAGGCAAAGTATTGGTGTGAATTAAGAAATGGCTAAGAGAGAAAACAAAGTAAGAATTAATGGTCAAGTTAAAAATTTAACAGCAGAATGCCTTGAGATTTTGCATTGTGTCTGGCATTATTTAACAGACCTATTAAAACTTGGAAGATGAACAGTGAAGCATGTCAATTTTCAAATGACAAGATATTATTTACGTTACTGAGGACCAGGAACCATTGCCAGGAATGTCAAAGAAACATAACCTATACAGATCTTAGCGTAATGAGCCCAATGGCAGATAAAAGTTCAGTGCTGAAAAATGGAAAGCAATATACATCAGACTGAAAGCAATCGAGTTACACCTACAACTCACAGTGCTTTAAACTATCTCAGGAAAGAGACTGGGTACAACTGTGACTATGCAACAAAGACCGCAATTGCAATTAAACAAGCAGATACATTTTACGAACAAGAAAAATACAAAAAAAAAATCTCATAATGCCAGTATATGAAATAATGATGTGCCATTATAATATTGTATCCAAATCAGATCCTGTCATCTCAAAAAGTTATTAAAAATTACATGTTCAGAGATAGGTTGAAAATCATTAAGAGTACAGAGGTCACTTACGTAAAGTCAGAATGAAAAGACTGGGATTGTTGACTTTGCAAATTAGAAGACCCAGAAAGTGTACATAAAAGTGTATAAAATAATGAATTGCTCAAAAAGTCAGATTGTTGGCTCTGTTCTCCTTTGCCAAGGAGACATTCAATGAAAATGAAAGATAATCAATTCAATGCTGATAGAAAATGATCATTTTTCATCCAGTACATGATAAGGCTGTGGAACTCACTGCAGCAAAGCCATCTTGAGATCAATAGTTTAGTAAAATCCAAAGAGAGACTTGATTTTTTATTGACAGCAAAAATATCCTACCTTTTAACAATAATGTAAAAAAGTATGCTGGAAGGAATAAATACTCTAAGGTTCAAGTCAAACTCCAGTGATTCTGGACTTCCTTGGGCACTTTGTCTCATGTCAGTCTCCCAGAAGGTTTCTGCACGTTCATCTGCTTCTGGCCCTTGCTAAGGACAAAGATATGAGCCTGAATGGACCATAGGTCCTATCCAATATGTCAGGTCCTTATATTCCTGTCATTTTATACATAAGCTGCAAGGTCAGGCGTATAGATACAGCCCCCAATAGGGTTACATGAAAGGTTCACTTTGGTTACTACCTAAAGCAGCATGTCTGCCTAGTACTTTAGCAATACAAGCAACTGAGTTCATTTTGAAATGGCTTCTCAGATAGCTCTTCTTATATGCATCTTTCTTTACATATCAGGCTACAGTATCTAATGAAGGCAGAAGCTTACGTATTGTCAAATAGTCCATAAAGTGGATCTTCTATCTATTTTTTCCCATTGTGATAGATAGCACAACTCTCCTTCCTCTCATTTACAAAGATTTTTCTCAAATGAACTATGAATAATTAAAATCTAACTCCATTTGTTCTTTTTTTTCTTAATTGAAGAAATTAAAGATGTATGTAGTGTGACTTCAAGGACTGCATATGAAAAGATATACATTATTTTATTCAAGTATAGCACTTTAAATGGTACAGTGCATATTTTTTTTTACTAATTCATGCCTCATTCAAGTTAAATATTTGCTCTATATGTGGCAAATTAAGCTAATAAAAGCAATTTTATTAGATGCTGGTGTTTTTGTCACATCTGCAAACTCTGATTTTTCCATCTTTGTGCTCACTGAGCAGTAACAGTTCCTCTCCTACCCTTTCTTCTTCATTTCCTTTTTTTAACCCCAACATTGAGTTATTGCATTTATATTATTAATAAGACTGTCCACAGCTAAATGACTGGAACACGGATTTATTAGGGACACAAGCCCTCTTGCTGCATGGCACAAGCATGCCACTGAGTGTTYGGGGTTAAGAAGAAATCTCCCAAAGGTCTGGTTGTTACAGTTCTCCATTAGTAGATTGGTTGCTGGATACTGAACACTGAATCCTGGAATAAGCTCATAATTTGACCAGTTCTGTGCTGCAATTCCTCTCATCCTAAAGTGTCATTGTTAGAAAACTTGGAAGATTATTCCTAGAGGCTAAAGAACAAGCAAAACCTAATGGAGAATATTAATTCTACACCATATTTATTCATTCACCATGAACTCTTACTGCCTTTTTTTTTTAACAAAAAATGGAGGTGTTAGCTTTTTGCCTCAAGAGTTTTAATATATATTCAGTTCATTACAAAAGATAAAACATAGAAGAATGAGAAAAAGTTTCTTCTGTGAATAAAGGATTCCATTATGTTTTGTTTCCAAAATCCCTTCAAAATATTTGCAGTTCCTCCCCAAGGTCTGATTCATACCACTACCATTATTACAATTCCCCGCAGTGTTCCTTCTGGCATAAAATCCCTCTCAAGTTCTCAAAGCCACCTCCAGACCCTTGTTCTCCAGATGACTTGTGCTGTGGCCAGTTCAGCACTGCTTAGTGCTGACTGACCGGCTGGCATATGAACACTGAATGGCTAGTTGACCATTGCCAGACAGAGTAAATAAGGGTTGAACTGTCCTTGACTTGACTTCAGCTGGAGCAAGGATATATTCTCTCATCTACCAAGCTGTTGATTTTCACAAAACTTGAGGGAATGTAATATCTTTGAAACCTTTACTCCTCTGCCAAATAGAGCTGAAATTGGCCCCCAGGTTCAGAAGTTATAAGGAGAGAGCTGATGGACAGCATGACCGTGTAAGCTTTGTTTCCTTAGGAAACCTGGCTAAAAATACCTAACCTTAAAAGCAAGAAAATGAAGAATAAAAGACATCATAAATTCTACAGTACTCCCATGATAAACAAAAATACATTATCTTTGCCARGTACAATGGAATGATATTTCACGACCACATAATAGCCCATGAAACGCTGACTGCTTGTTGAAGTCAATGGTGCAACAAGAAAAATGACATACTATGGTGTTAGCAACACACAACTCTATTCATTGCCCTCAATTAGATGTTGTACAAAAGCATGTCATAAATTAATATCTATGTGATCTGACAGGATTTATTGTCCTGTGATTCCAGTGTCTACCATCACAAATGGGAAATGTGGGTTTGTAGCTCTTCTCTGAGCTGGGCCTTAAACAACTGAAGACCTCAGTGACATTCACATGGTGTGACATTATGAACCTCACCTGAGGTGTCCAAGCTAGGAGGCTGGTCTTCCTAGCCACTTGCTAGAGATGCCGGAGAAAGAGAGGCTCTTCTGAAGAGGTTCCTAGATCACCTGCTGTGCTGATGCAATCTCTGAAGGAGTTTCTAACTCTATTGATCAGAGAAGGAACCTTCTGATATTTGTCTCCTAACAAGCTCAAAAGATTGGTGTCTAAATTTACATAGAAAAATAGCCCCTCCTCCCCKTAAAATTTTTGCAAAAAGATTATTTTCCATTTACATTTTTACTTTCCGTTTCTTCATCTTTTTAATGGCATGCAAACCAAAAAATCCTCCTTTCTTTGCTTTCTTCTTTGGTCACCAGCATTACATATTTTCTTAATCTAGTCAAGGGAACAGGGATATTAGTTGGGCAAGTTTCCCTTTTCTGGCTCTGGGGAGATGGAACTCAAGTGATGTTGGTCCATGCACCATGAAAGGTGAGGTCTCAGATGCATTACTCACAGGTGCAGCCATTATTCGCTGGAGCAATTTTGATGAAACAAGGAAAAGTTGGGCAGCTAACAGTCTAGACTAGAGCAACTGGTCTTAATTATTTCTCAGTCCTTTTACATTGAAATGTTTAGGACCTGATGTTGTTTCTGTGGAAACAGTACTTTTAATAAGACCATACTTTACCAGTTTAAAACAATTTAAAGGCACAGTCATTTAAATACATTTTGAGTCTAACCTAGCAGACCGCATCAATTAAAGGGGAAACAATAACAAGCCTAATCTGCTCTGGTCTACCTTCTAGAGTGATTACTGATGTGTAAGGTTTTGTCAGACTTTTTTTTCCTAGCTGGGCTTCTAAGTGCTATACAATTTCAGTCCCTTCAGCAAAGTCTAGACACTCCAATCCCAAATGTGTGCATACTTTCATAAAAATATCACATATATGCTGAAAACCTRGCCAACAAGATTCTCAGAATAGCTATCCTGACCAACAAGAGTGCAACAAAGTGGATAGTTCAATTCATAGATGCAAAAAGGGCTTTGCCAGGAGCTCAGAGCAAGGGACTGCATGGTCTTTGCCTGACACACTGCCTAAGAGCAGAGTATACTAGTAAGCAGACTCCATAGTATTAAGCAGACTAGTTTAGGACAAACTGGGATGATAGCCCTCACTGAGGAAAATCCACAGCCATGTCTGTGCCTTTAGACTAGAAATGTTCTTAGAAACCACACACTCAGACCTAATCATAGCTTTTCAAAAGCCCAAGAGGCACCATCAGGATGCAAGGAAATTTGGGAATTTCTGCCTCCCATAAAATTCCTCACTTAGAAAAGGAAAGCAAGCAAGATTCTCATTCATAGCAAGGTCCTTTTACACTGTAGAGTGGTGTGAATAGGAATCAAATATATTTTCTTGCATATACATAGCTAATATGTCTTTGCATGTGTGCTGAGTATCTTGTATGAAAGGAAGCACTTCAATATTTGTTCAGTATTTTATCTCACAATATAATTTCAATACATAAAACAAATGTTACTTATATAGCATACTCTTGTATGTCATACAGATGTAGTTTGTTCTACAAGGCAGGATTTATTATTCGCAAATCCTAGCCAGCTCATTTCTTTTTCTCGTATGTTGTAGTGTTCATAAGACAATTTAGTCTGGGGACTGGAAAACATCCTCATATGCAAATCTGCATGTAAAAATTACCTTTTAATTTATTGTTTGGATATTAGGTGCTGTGACAAGATAAGTCATATGATGTGTAATTGGCCCAGTGAGGATTTACTGGTGTGTATAATGTATACACTTTTATTAAAGTACAAGAAGAAAATTACTTTGTCAATCATTTCTAAGAGAAAAAAGGCCTGGAGAAAGCATTACTTCTCCTGCTGTCACTTTTGGCGCTGTAGTCCTCTTTGCACAACTACAATTCTAAAACATTGCTACTCTAGTTTAATCATAAATAATGCAGAAGTTGCATTTCTGATTTGATGCAAAAAGTGGTCAGATGTGCTCACACATGCATGTGCATGCACACACACACATCAAGCAGCCAATACATGAGTAAATCATTTATGATTAAATATTCAAATAGATATAAAAGAAAAGATGGGAATTACATTGTTGTCCSTGATTTATCAAAGGAGAGGTAAATCCCCACCTAGAGGTATAAATCAGTCTACGGCAGTTCTAGCACATATGTATTATGAATATACAGCCCYTTCTATATCTATTTTGATGTTCTTCCACCTTGTCAGAAATTAGTAGCCTTTATAGAATCATCATAGGAAATAAAAGTGTTTTCTTACCTTTGTTTATATTTTGGCCTTATCCACAACAGGGTTAGTTGAGTTCACAAGCATCTGAGGAAAGCATGGAAAATGTAAGGTCTTTCTTCTTGGAGGGTAGAATGGCTGTCCAAACCTTTTCAGTTCCCCCCATTGCTGCAAGCCACAAGGTCAAGACTCCCTCTGCTCCTGCCTTTGCTGTTTCAGCTCTGTGCTAGCTCTCATTTCATCATATACTGTTCTTGGGGAGTACAGCAAATTTTGTCACAAAACATCCACAAGATAGACTTATGCAGCAAAGCGGAATAGGGTCTGTCTTTGGGCTTACCAAAAACAGACTATCCCAGGACTTGAATGGAATATTTGCTGTTTTTTAAAGGAAACAACAACTAACTTGCCCTTAAGCAGAGCCAAACTCCATGTCTAGCTTCATGAGCAGGCAAGCATTTTATAGTTACAAAGGTTTACAAAATACTGATTCATAGGACCCCATCCACCCTGAGCCACCACCTATTTTGGACTCAGAGCTAATTCTCTTTAATCTTTAATCTAAATCCATTTGGACTGCTCAGAGAATTTTAAATGTAGCATCCCTCCTCAGAATCTGYGTTTCAAGTATATACCCCAAGAGACGCCTAGGATATGTGTATATGCTGTTAGTTACGAATGGTTTTGAGTCCAGGCTCACTTTCCAGCCCATACACTCACACGCATGCGCCTGTTCAGTAAGCCAAGTCTGGAGGGGGAAAGCTTTGCAGAGAAAGAGGTCACATCATTTAGCACCTGTGCACAAGCCCACTGTCTTATTTATTGGACACAAGTCAGGCCACCTGTCTGACCTAAGACCAACCAGGAGGCTTTGAGCCCAAGCCAGCAATCTCCACAAAAGCATCCCTTTTCATTCTAGGGGACTATGTGGGCCCAGGTCTGCTCTCAGGCCTCCGTTTCACAAGGTAGGCGCTGAACTGGGATCCAGCGGCAGATCCTCCCTACCTGGCTATCTCCCCAGGCCGGTAACTTGCAAAAAAGCAAGCGTTGGCCAGACTCTGCTGTACTGGGGCAGCCCTGACACAAACTTCAGAGAGAAGAGAGTCCGGGTCGTACAGAACCACCTGGCACTGCACAGCCTCTTCCGTTCTGCCGCGCCACATTGCTGCCCTTTTGCAGCCAACACTCTTTCACAGCGGGGTTTTCATATATAATGTCCTAAGCATTTACAAAAGTGAGCCTTTAAAAGAACTGTATAACACAGCATCACATGGCCTCCTGTCTTCTCTACCAGCTTGACAGAAAGCTCTAGCTCTGCTTCACAAAACCCTACTGGTAGGGGTAAGAGAGTAGCTGACACAGTTCCTCATCCTGTGCGTGTGGATGGGAAGATAAATGTGTATTTTTCCAATGTGATTTACTGCTAATGCCAACTGGAATGACATAGCTCACTTCAAAACAGCTAGCCTTCTCTAGTCCCCCAAACAAGTTGCCTATTGCCAGCCTACACCCARGTTGCCTATTGCAAATGGTCCCTGATACATGTTAACCTGGGGACCATGCCTGAGCACCACCCAGGAGTGTGACGTGATTCAGGTCTGAACTGTACCAGGACCAGTTCTAACAATTTAGCAGTATAAGCTATCATGCGCCAGTGTTTGGACATGTGCCCTGACACTGTCTTACTAATATAGATGTAGCCTGAGTCTGTCCTCATACAAATGTCAGTCCTAGTCCTCGTCTGATTTCAGGTGCTGTTCACACACCTCTTCCTCACAGATCTTGAGCAGGATTTTTTCATTTTTCTCCTCTTTCTCCAAACCACACCCATCTCTGAGTCCCTCACCCCAACCCCTATGGTCCCATCCATGGGGAGTAGCAGGAGCAGAGGAGAAGGTCCCCACTGTCAGTCCCAGCGATTCACACTACAGTAGTCATCAACTCTTTTCACCTCCTCAGCCTAGAAGGGAGGGTGCTCGCTGGATGTGAAACCCTTAGAAGCTGCAATAAGTCTCCAGTGACAAAAATGCACACAAAGATGTTTCAGAGGCTAACAATTTGGCCAAATGGTGGTAGCTGTTTGCAAGGACAGCATGTCCCTGACACGCAGGCAATCTATCTGCCAAATTTCAAGTCCCTGCCTGAAATAACAGTTAAAAACAGAAAGAGCAAAAACTTGTTAATAAAACAATTGTAAGATTATTTTTTTTTAATATTGGCAGAAAAACACGTTTTCCCTGATCCAGTTTTGAAAAGTGCTGACTCATTTCTCCTGAAAGCTTCCTAAAATATTCAACTAAATGTAGACACTTTTCATGTTTTTGGAAAATTTTAATGCAAATTCTTACAGTCTGGCAAAGTTATAAACCACTGAAAACAGAATTTGACAATGATAAGGGCTGGCAACCTTAATCACAGGCTTTGCTACTGTAGCTGGTCCCCAGAGTGGGTTATTACACCAACAGTAATTTCAAAAGATTATGGAATTGCCTAATTTTTGATTGCTTGTTTTGGAGASATTGCTGGCCTAAACATTTTTTGATGTCTAATTACGATAGGGGAATACAGCTCTAGTAGAAGTCATCGTAGCACACACATCACTTAGACTGCTAGAGTTTGCTAATAAAAAAAGTTTCTTGTTGTGAGGGGACAACAGAAGGGTTGGAGATACCTTACAGTTGTTCCTAAGCTTGGATTTTATTCCACAGGATAATACAGTCAATACTAGGCTGGTAACAAATTCACACTCCTGGAAAAGAATGTTATTTTGTGTTCTTTATATAAGAAAGGGACAATTTAGAAAAAAATATATACATTAATTTTATTGCTTTTTGAGTACCATAATGCTGGAAGCATCATCCCTGAACTGGCAGAAAGATGGACCTCCCTGCACCATTTCAAAAGACTAGAATGCAAAAAAGTGATAAATCTCCCTTTCTGACCTCAGTCACCATTTTTAGCATCATTGTATCAGGCAAATGCATTCTACTTTTTATAGCTTCAAATTAGCAACTAGGAACAGTCACTTTTTACTTTGTTTAAAAGCTGGCCAATATTATATTTGCTTATTTAAGCTTCATTTAATTCAGGTTCCCATCTGCCCCTCTTTCATAACATTTGCAAATCCTAAATAAAAGCATTAGTCCTCTCTGCTATTTGTAACAAACCATTCTTGTCAGTTATTGCTGTCCTGGAAAAAAAGCCTTAGAAACTTAGCTGATAGCTTTATATGAAAAGCAACAACACTGCCAAAACCAAAAAAGCCAAAAACTCCTGGCCTTTCAAAATGGGCCGATATATTTGTAACAACCTCTTTACCGAGTTCATGTATCTTCTTTATTGTTCCTCATAAACAGGCTATTGGATCTTTCGAACTTCCAATGTGAAAAATGAAAGAATTTCCTCCCATTCTTGCCTCTCTTATCTCATAATTGTTTTGTTCAGAGCAGTAGGAGAGACCAATATAAATGTCTCTGCTGTTTTATTTGTCCTTTTCAAGCTCATTCATGCTTTTCTCCAGGGCATTTTTTTTCRTTGCCTTTCCTTTTGAATCCATATCTGTTTACTGTTCTGTATATCAAGCAAGCTAAATTGTTTGAGATTTTATTCCAGAGCCTTATGTAACATAGATAACAGAACAAAATATTTAAAAGTGAGATTTTGCAATGTCTTGTAATGATGGCAAGAGGTAAAAACATTTAGGATACATTGTGCCCCAAGTAATACCCGTATAACAGGAACTTAATGGGTATGAACATTCCCAGACCTGTTAATCTTCTGAGCATGCAGCCTCAGCCATCCTTTCTCCCAGACATTTCAGGCTAGGTTGTTACAGCCCTTGTTCTGAGCTCGTAAGTTAAAGGATACAGGAAACAGCTGGATATAAACAGCTGAAAGCTCTATTCCTGCATAATAGGGTTCACAGCTAGTGCACGTTTTGAAGTATGGCAAGTACAACTGGAGAAAGGAAAGAGCAGGTTTCAGGAAAGATTTTATTTCTCGTGACTGTAGTATCCAGGAATATAAATTGTGGCGAGGAGCTTCAGAGAAATCCCAGAATGTGATCCTGGCTTTCTCAAGTGCTCGGTAAAGATCCACTCCCTGCAACTGAGCCTTTTTGCCRTATAACCGCTAATCAAACAAAGTAGATCTATGCTGCTCCTGCCTTCCTCCACCTTCTTACCTATAGCTTAGGGAAAGAGAAAGGTGCACTGCCCTTCAGCTGGCTCTAGCAGGCAAAGCCTAGGGAGGGCTATGGGCTRATTTAACCCATGCCTATACACGTAGGTGAATAGTCTGGAATTAAAAGTTTTATAACCAACTCTGTTATTACATTTTCCCAAAAGCTTTTGCTAGCTGAAATCTGGCACAGCACAATCTACGCCTGTTTCTTTTTTTTCTTTTTTTTTTTTTTTCATGACAGCCTGTAAGGCTTAAGACTGGTATGGGAATAAAGGTGATACGTTATTAATTATACAACAGAACCTGTATTGTGAATCTAGACAAGGAACTGCAGAAACGATCTCTTAAGGGAAATTGTCGTTTGGTGTTTTTTCCGTCCCCTTCTTTCCTCTGTAGGTTCTTGTACCAAGCTCACATCTGTAGCATCCAGTAGAGCATTAAGCAATGTGACTAACATCTGTCAAATCTGTGGCGTCTGCGTATGTGAATTCTTACTTGGAGCATTCCCGAGACTCGGCAGCTGGTTATCTTATGTGATCAGGAAATCAATCAAGGGGGACTTCTGCCAAATCAGGGAGCTTTCTCCACTTTTCTCCCTGCTAATTGGAACAGACAATCCCTTGCTGAGGTAAAGGCCAGTAAGTTGTGTGATTGGCAAACGGAAGTACACAGAGATATACATTGTCCAGGATGGCTGGGCAAGGTAAGTCCCCTGGTGACTGGTGGAGAGCAACCTGTGCTTCCTCATGAGGTGATGTGGAGCTTCGACTTCAGCATTGGTCAGCCAYGATGTGAAGGTCTAACTGTCTTTTCCATGGGCAGATCTCCTGCTGTGATGATCAGGCTGCTGGGTAAGGCACACTGCTGCCCTCCTTCTTGCTATAGCTATAATGGCCTGAGGCTAGAAAATGATGGAATAAAGTCAGAATATGACCCACCACTACAAGGTGTAGGTCATTGGGGCAGTTAGGGAGGTGGCTCAGGGAGATGCTGGCAGGGTTGCCCAAGGAAGAGGGAGATTTGGTAGCTGTGCATAGCTGCCACGCCAGGAGACATAGGAACTACTTTTTCTGGCCCCTTTCCTCCTTCATGATCTACTTCTCAAGCTCATCCTGAGTCACAGAACAGTTCCCATTAATCCAGACCTGCCTCATGCCATTGACAGCATCAAGATAGATAACTCCTCCTTTAAGTCACGCAACACCCTGCTTTCTGGTGTACTAACAGCCTGGCAACACAATCTTGGTCAGCATTGCAGAAAATAATACAAATAGTGCCTTTTTGTGTGTTTACTACAGCCTGATAGGGGCCACTTTTTGTGCTCAGTGACTTTTTTGTTCCCAGTGTGCTATGTTACACAAGGATCAGCAGAAGTGGAGACACTGGCTACAGGTTCAAGGTCTTGTTTTAAAGAGAGTTTGGCCATTCATAATCAACTACTGCAGCTTGTGCAAAAGCAGAAAAAAAGGGGATGTGAGACTAGAGGGGTGATGCTGCACGAAGCTGAGCATCAAAGCACACGGCAGGCCGTGGGATGCCTTGCCTCCCTAACCAGGGTAAAAGGAAGATGAATTACACAGGATGAGGACAGCCATCCCAGGTGCCTCTCCTCATATCTCAAGGCAAAGGGCTACATGTCTTGGGGGGGGGGGGCTACATGTCTTAGCTAAGTTAAGTAGATGCCTAAGTCCTACCGACTTGCAGGTATTGAGCAAAACCGTACACAAAGGGGAGCTGTGCAGGATCGTATTGGTGAGAAGTCTCCTGACAGCCTTGCTGGTTCCTATCACTGCCTGCTGCAACTACGCCTTGAAGCAGGTCTCGCACCATTTAAGCTCATTACCCTGGAGCTCACTACCTTCCTGAGACAAGCAAACATAGCTTGTGGCCAGCAATGTCAAACATGACAGAGGGATCCAAGGGTATGAGAATGGATGTTTGCCTCCTGTGATGGCTGAGAAATTTATTTCAAAAGCTCAGCTAAACATTATATCAAATAAACTTTGTTCTATCATTTATAAAAAAAATACAGTTACTGAAGTACAGTTATTTAATACAATATTGAAATAAAATACCTAATAAAAAATTAGCTCAATTAGCTGAAACATTTTTCTTTCTACCACTAACCTAAGACATATGTAAAATTTTATTATGTTTAATGGCTGTCTGGGCTGCTGGTGTAATGACTTCAAGCAGCTTACTGAGCTATGATGTTTTGGCCATGTGAAGTTTAAATAGAGGGCAAGACATTCAGAAGGAAATTTCAGAGAGAAACAAGACAAGCTGCTGGTCTTGATGGAGACAAAGAAGTCAGAAGCGAACAGGCAGATTTGTAAGTCATTGATGCAAAGCAGATAGCTGAAGCCATGTGAGGCAGCAAGCTCACTGAGAAGGTTTAAAAAGAGAAAAGTGAGCCAAGGACAGTATCAATAATCTGCAAGTAATTGTCTGGTTCTACACGGGATGTCAGAGACTGCAGGAAGTGGTTTCTGAGATTCACCTTAAATATGATACAGGAGTCAAGCATGGAAGGAGACAGTGGGTGTCTCCATTAGTGCTTTATAGTTCCAGGCAGGATTGTGCCTTGGAAGCAAATCTGATCATCACTTGTAACCGTACCAAGGTTCATACCACGAGTGGTCTCAGGGAATAAAAAACAGACTCTTTTGAGTTAAATTAAATCAAAGGGTGTGTGCCAGGATCACCCCTAATGCACTCCAGCTACTAAGGGATGCTCAGTTCACCGGACAAGGCTAGAGCCAGTCCAAAGTAAAGACCCCGGGATGGCTCTAGCGTAGGTGACAGGTCTTCAGCACCACCTGCGTTGCTCTGCAGCTCCCCTCCTACAGTGCCACACTATCTGCTAATGTAAACACAGTCTTGGTGTCATTTTTTTCCAACTTTGCTGCAGATCTCCCATATGGATTTGCATAAATCACTAAATTTCTCTATATCTCTGTCCTTCATGTATGAAATAGACTTAATACCACATCCTGAGCACACCAGGACATGGAAAGAATAAATTTGTCAGCATACATCGGGCACTCAGACACCATAGTGATAAGCACCCCTCTACAAAGAAAGAGAAAACATCCGTTCAAAACAAGATTTGACTAGCATTCAGTAAATGAGATGTAGACCTTATCCTGAGCACTGAGGATAAATGTATGGAGCAGATTCCTTGGTTCAGTGAGTTGTGTCCATTCTTGTACACCCCAAAAACTGGTCCTGCAGAAAGAAGCATGATATAATCAAAGACAATGAATGGATGAAACAGCACTCCCAGCACTGAGCTGTGGGTACTTCACCTTGCTGTCTTAATGTGCCTTTTAGATAGTCTGGGATGTTCCTTTGGTATGAAATTGCCTAATTCTCTGGCATTGTTTCATGCAGATAGTAATACAAAACAACTCACAGTACAACAACAGCAAGGGAAGACTCTACACATTTATCAAGCATCTCCCAGCTGATCTCTTTGCCTGAAATCTAGTCATCAGTTTTTGTGTTGTTCTTCAGCTTGATTCATTCCTGCATTTAATCCAGTTGTGCTCTGCTGTAGAATCCATTGAATTCACACTGGACTGATACCTCCTAACCTTGAAAGCTTTTGTTAATTAATTCTATATTCAGCAAAACTGCTACATCTAACTAGGTTCTGTTGCAATCATCAGTGCAATGGCTGCTGACTTAAATGTAAATCAGCTTTTTCACAAAAGGAATGCTGTTCCCTCTTACTCTTACAGTAATTCTTCCTCAAAACCCCAAATCATATAAACCCTATAATACTATTTGTTCCTCTTGCTGTGAATAACTCACTCAAAGCTGCAAACGCTTGCAAAACATCAGCTAGCAAACTGCAAAAGTCCTATATTAAGAGCCCATGTCCTACCTATACAGATTAATCAATGACATTCCTGAATTAAGTCTAATAGGACAGTTAGATTTTTGGAGCATTCACTTTGGCACACTCTACTAGCTTTTCTGGGAAAACAGTCATAGTACTCCAAAGGTTTTCTCAGCTATTGAATTTGCATTTGTTTGTTCATTTCTGCTATTTGCACACAAATCTCTTTCCACTACACTTGAATCACAGAGAAGGGAAGATCCACGCTCCCAACACCAGGCTGTAATAGCATAAAGCGTTTTTCTGCTTTGCTGGCACATCACATTATAGAGGCTGTCCGTAATCTTAGTAGAACAGACAATGTAAAAAGCCTTCCTGCTTATATCAGACCTTGTTATTAAATTTATATCCATTTCTCATAATAACCTACATTTCCCTTTATCGGAACTCTGAAAAATAACTCCTCGTGCGGGACTTCAGCRCGGCGTGCGATACAGTCGCCGGAGGAATCCTGATGTCCCGTCTCGGAGACACGGCGGGGGATTAGCAGGATTGCGAGTAGATGGCTTCAATCATTCCTCACAGACAATAGTCAGTGAGTCATGAAGACTTTCTGCTTCCAGGGCTATCACCCGTGAAGTTTTGAAAGAGTCCGTCTAATTCACTGTTTATAAGAGAACCCTTAGTGTGAAACAGTCTGGACTAAAACACAGGCCGTCTGCAGTAGGCATCCAGGGTTATCTGGAATTATCGCTGCACTCCAGCTGCCCAAGGCCCTGCGCAGCTGGCGAGAGAGCCCATGCCCAAGGGGAGTCAGCCTGGCCGAAAGGACCACCACGGGACTCGCTCCCCCCGAAGCAGCCGAGACAGCCGGCCTTTGCACTGCCCTGGGGACCCACGGCCTGGGAGAATGGTAAATGGAGCCTACACTTATTATAAAACCACAGCTGGTGCTGAATAGTAGATGATAACAACCGGTCTCCAACTAAAACTGCAACTGTGACCTGAAGATGCCTCCCTCTGCAAGCAAACTACAGTGTGCTCTGTCACCCCTTTCCTGGGATACAACCGTCTTTGTGTCTCCATGCATGGGGCTTGCAGGGTGTCCTCTGCCTCGTGTCCATGAAACATCATAAATGCAATTAATTATAAGTAACATAACTGAAATAAAGACTTGTTCTTCCAGAATCAGATGCATCAATATCAGAGAGAGAGAAAAAAAAATTTTTCATTGCATCTGCCTAGGGAAAGGTGGCCAGGCTATCTGCAGTCTGCGATATTGACCCCTTTTTATCCAGTTGTCCAGTCTATTGACAAATTAAATCTGGGATGACATTTCTCTTGTGACGTGGCTCTAAGATAAATGTTTTGAAATATTTCTTCTTTGCCTAGACCTCATTATTCATCCCGCTCACCTTTTTATCTAGTGTGGCTATTTTAGAAACTGTTACTAGGAGTGCCATATATAATGTTAAACCTACCAACACTAGAAAAAAGAATTTTTTTCTTCAAACAATTTGCATCAGAGATAATACATTTGTGCCTTTTACAGGGATCACACAGAAGTATTCATTTTGGAGAGCTGGTCAGTAAAGTGCAGAGGCAAGGTTACGTACCAAAGGGACACAAAGCACTTATTTCACATTATTTTAACAAAACAACATAAAATATATATTTATTAATAAAATATTCCAAGAAATAATATATTCATCTAGCCCACCCCATCAGCCTTCAGAGTACATTCTTGCAGAAGCTCTCTGGTGGCATAGAAATTATTTTTACTGGAGAACTACTTGGGAGGAAAAAGAAGAAAAGGCCTCCAGCATTCAGCTTGGATTTCTGCAATGCTTTTAGCCATTCTGAATGTCAGAGAGAGTTCACATGCCTTTCAGTTTATTCCATGTGCCTAAGATTTGAACCCTGAGCTCCTGGCTCATGTTCTGCCTCTATCTAAAAGCTCAAGGCATCTTATTTTTTCAGAAACCTCAGTGTAAGCAAGCCATCTGGATTCCAGCGGGAGTATATTCCTGACGTTTAATATCAGTCCTGCCAGGCAGCTCCAAAATAGGATAATGGGTTGTGGCCTTCTAACATAACCCGATCACAAAAAGTATTGAGTAAAAGCTTATTTCTCCACCTATCTTCCCATTCACATCTACTAAGGCTTTCATTAATCTCCTGCTTCTCAATTTCAAGACGAATCAGAGCAATTGAGACACATCCCTTCTCCACTTCCCACCAGGCTTAAGGTTTTAAAGTGGGAATCTGCCTGTAATGTCAGGATATTGAGTCAGATGTAATATGATGTCACTGGCATCAGTGTGGCTAAACCAACATTTGCAAGCTGAGGATCTGCCCCGCAGTCTGCAGAGAGCTTCAGTAAGCCTAAAGGAACCATTATCTTTACTACCCTAGTTAACACCTTCGTTAATTTAAAGATACCAACATAAATAGCTCCCAAGACTCTGTAATAAAACTGCAGTCCATCGACTAAGAATGTTTTACAGATAATGTCAGAAGAAGCAACTAATTTATAATGGCCTCTCATTTGCCTTTCTGACTGTCCACTGAAGACATCTAAACAATTCAAGCAAAATAGTTATCACATCCTTAAATTGTTCATGGTTGGTGTGTTTTTTCAAGGAAAGGCACATCACAGTTAGGACTGGCTTCAGCTCAGCCAAAGGCAAAGAGGCAATCTCTGTTCCCCACATTTCCAATCTAAGTAGGTCAGATGGGCAAGAAAAGTGTTACTCTCTGCTATTCACCAAGGGGGAAACTGAGTCCTAGCTAGATGAGGCGACATACTAACAGGGACAGGAAGGATTTTTTGGAGCCAGGAATTTAATGAGATCTTGCAAGGTCCAGCTCAGCACTTTAATTACTGGACCATCTTTATTTACCTTTCCTTCGTGAAGCAAAGGTTTTCCCATAACATTAAATTCTTCCTATAGGTCTCAAAGGTTAAGATATTTCAGAAATTTGACTTGTTCAGCCTGATAAGATTTGCCCAAATAACAAAAATAACAGTAATAAAACATAAGTAGTTTTTTACATCTTCAAAGCTAGGCACAAATATTAGCTAATTCAACCTTGCAAGACCCCATGAGTTAAGTACAGACTACACTTCTCAAACACACTTTCTTCCCCCTCCCTCTCTCCTTCTCTAAGCATGCAACCAAAATTACAAACAAGGTGCATAACACTTCTGTGTGGTAACCATGGAAATCAGCTGGATCAACTACTGTAAATGGCAATATATCCACCAAGTCCTCTCAGAGCAGACCTATTCCTGTTTCACGCAAAATACCCTACAAGCAGGCCATGATGTTCTAAAACTGACTTGAATATTTTTGCTGAGCCGCCTGTTCAGGCAATATTCAGGAGTGGCCCTTTGTAAACCTGTTTTAAGGCTGGGCATACAATCACTAATGACTTTGGAAAATCCTAGCCCAGTGTCTATCCCCTCTTCATACACTCTCTGGCCAAAATAGCCCTGGCCTCTATTATTACGTATTCTGCACACCAAATAGTCATTGTATTCCAAGATTACCACTTCCATTCCAATAAAGTTGGCATCTGGACTGCTAATAAAGATTGCGACTCAGGGAAGGGGGTATATTCTTGAAAAGATTTAAATGAATGGGGCCAGATGCACAATATTCTGTGTTTATTTGCCAAACCATATTTTGTCTTTTATTGCTTTAAGCAAATATGGTAGCAGTATTGCACATGAAGTTGCTGCACGGCGCCCCGGACACAAGCAAGACGAGTGCCTCCTCCAGCCACAAGTGAGACTGCGTGGGTACAAAGCTGACTGATGCCCTGCTTTTTGGTCACTTCAGCTGAAGAAATAAGAAAGCTCTGCTACTGAGTAAAGTAGAAATACTTTACTCTGAGCGCACTGAGATTACAGTCACTTCTAACTAGTATAGCTGGTAATCTCCCATATGCACTACCTCAACCATTTCTTTTATTAACCTTATTTTATTTCAAAACTTTATTGCTGTGTCTACTGTGTTACCACCTGATTACTAAGGCTGCTTAGTTTAACACCGCCGAGCACTCGCTGTGTCCTTTCAGCCCAGCGAGGCTGAAGCTCCTCTTACCTGGAGATGCGATTTTTCATCCTAGCATTCAGCTAAAATGGGGACTCCAGCAGGTTGGGGAGGGAATGGAGCATGCTAAAAAAAAAACAACAACATACAAATAAAGCAAGATTTGTTGTGATAGACAGAATATGCTGAAAATTTGTTCTGTCAAAATTTTACCTTTTGGTCTCCAAACACTTGCGCAAATAAATGCAGTATATCTGCCTGATTCTGCAAACAGTTACGATGTTTTTAGCTGTTATGCAGACAAACATTACAGTTGAACTTGGTGAGAGTTCAATAAGAAGCTACTATACGTAGATCCGCACTCTGTCTCTAGTAACAATTTGCATAATGGCATTCGTTTCCAAAATGTTTCATAGGCTTTATACCCACAAGACCATCTCTGGATGGAGAAGACAGAAAACACAGAGCTGGCCTCCTGCGGAAAGAAGATTCTGACAATACCGACATTTGGAACCAAAACCCTTGTTCTTTCTATAAAACGAGGATCACAGGCAAAGAACTGCACAAGGATCGTCCACCGAGCCCTGGGTAGCCCTGGGCGCCAGTCTACGAGGAGATAGATGCAGGACTGGGAGCTTGCTTTCTACACAGGAGTGGCAAAACCTTGGTATTCGGGTTTCATTCCAAAAATAAATGCATTAACTGGCCCAAGAACCCTGCAAGATTCAAAGCCTGAATTAAAGCTATTAAATTTGTACCCGTGATGCTAACAATTATTTGCACCTGGATTCTTAAAACGCTACCCAGTCTTCCTCAGCATCTCCCCCAGCCAGGATACGGTCCTCTAAACGTGGGCAAATCTGCACATTTTAATCCTGTTCCAGTCAGTGTCGTTTTTTAGTCCCTCTTGCTCACCAGCAGTGCTACCGGGGACATGATAAACAGCTCTCAGTATCACTCATTTTCTCCTTCTTGTTATTAAAGTGACCTGTGTGCGCCGCATTTTGTTTCAGAAGGACTTGGGATTTTCAGGAGGGAAAGAAGAGGAGATTAATATAATTGGCGGTTCTTTATTTTCGAGAAGGCAGATGAAAGAGGCAGGCTTTCACTAAAGGGGGAGGTGGCGAGGTTTGTGAAGGTCCTTAGCTCCTGTGCTTTTCTGTTTAGTATTAGGAAACTACACAATCAACTCATTATCACCGTATTAATAGCAGGGAAAAGAAAAAAAGAGGCTCCTGGTTTGTCTATGCATTTTCTTCCCGATTGAAATGATTTGGGGAACTGCATCACGTTTCCAGTGTTGAGCCTGAAAAGGGATAAATTGAAATCAGTGTCTCATCATATTTACAGGCAATATGACTCCTTTCCACAGCTATAAATGCGCTGTATACAATACGGGTCTGATGTGCGTTTGAAAGAAGCTGCAGGACTGTGATGACATAGAAAATAAAGTGCATCTCCCTCTGGTGGCCAAAACTCTGAATTAAAAGCTGGAAGCATTGACCTTCCGACCTGCTGGCAAATTCAAATTTACACATGCAAAAAAGAAAAAAACGATGAGTATCACCAAGGAGTATTTTACCATTTTTTAAACTAAATTATTAGCTTTAAAGGCATTATAAAATGACATTTCAATTTGTAAAAGAAAAAAGAAAACCACTTTCATTTTCATGTTTCTGTACGACTGCAAGGCTTTACTGATGCAGCTAAATTAAGCCAAACAATGTTCCCTGCGATTACTGAAGGTTTAGTGTTTTGAATTTGAAGTCTTTGGCTGGACTGGGTCTTAAAAAGAACAGGTACTATATTACACGATTTAAATATCAGTGAATGTACCAGAGGCAAAGCAAGCAGCGCTAAGAGGCCAACAGCGGTGACCGCAGCACAAAACCAGGAAAATGAAAAGAGGAGGAAAGTGGTGAATGCTGTTTTCAACACAGGCAAGCAGCAAAGAAGGCTCTCGAGAGTAGCATTTGGAAAGATCTTGGGTTGTTTCATCCCAAAATGCAAATACATTTAATTGTTTATAAAAAGGAGCTGATAATGCTTCTGCCTGTGGCGAGAAATTTTTGAAACCTGAAGATGATGTTTATGAAACCGAAAGGTGAGTGTGAAATCTTTACTAAATCAGAAACACCGTTTTATAAAGAAGTCTCTCTTCTAGAGAGACCGTACGCTACCCACGATAAAATAATGAACAGGTACGAGACAAGAATGTGGACTATGCTGTGATATTTTGCATTGCTTCCTACAATTCAAACAGGAAATATTTCAAAACACGTCGTAAGGTCTGTCATGTTCTGTTGAACATCAAGACCAGTTCTGCGCTAGCCCTTAGAAGACCTTTAAAGGATGGGGAGAGATCGAGAAATCAAAAAACAGCACAAGTATAGTCCCTTAACTTAACTTTACTCATATCCCGATCCTGCACGTGGATACATACATACAAGAAAATTATCATTTCAGGACTGTAAATTTTCCTGTGTATCTCCTTCAGCAACAGCATCTCAGAAGGAAACACGGAAAATTCTTTGCAGCTTCAAAGCACGGAAAACAACAGGCAGAACCATTTCATAGCTAGTGCATACACCTAAGGTTGTACGTTAAGGCACAATCAAGGAGTTTTTCTAATGGAAGTACAGCTTTCCCCATCAAACTCCTTCGTACAGAAATACAGCGTGTCTCCATCAGAAATCTTGCATTCTCTTAAACTGAATCTTTCCCCTTTTCAGCCCTCGCTCCATTCTCCCCCTGTTCAGCCAATGGCATCTAGTGTTAGAACGTAATTACTGCCCTCTTTAAGAGCACAAAAGAATAATACCACTATTGACATTTGCAACTTTACATAAAAGTATCCTAATAAAAGCGTATGGGTAAAGCGCAACAGGTAAATAAAGGTGACAACATAACGATGCACACGCTATTTAAGGGAAAAGACGGAAAAAAGCTTCCTACCGGCTCTTGGTCACATTAAACATCCTCCTTTTAAGGGAGGAAGCGAACCATAACCAACCAGCGCTCGATTCGGCAGAGAGGTACGTGTCTCTGGAAGAGGGTCACTCTATTTCTTTTGGAAATCGATTGCATCCTCCAGCTGCCTCCTGCTATATTGCACCAGGATATTAGTGCACAGCCCTGCTGCTGAGCCCTCCATTAGCGAGCAGCTCTATCGGCATTTCAATGCTCGACGATGGCCAGAAGTGCCACCGAGTTTTCAATTAAAGAAAATTCAACATGAAAATGAAAAAAAAAAAAAAAAAAGTTGGGTTGAAAATTGCCAGCAAAGGTGTTTCTGGCTGGCTGCCACTCTCTCTTTCTCCTCTTCTTTCCCCAAAAGTATTATGAAGTGTCCATTTAAACGGACCTGTGTTTTGCAGAGTCCCTAGAAGGAACACAAATGGCATTGTTCCGGTGGTGGAGTAATAAATAAAAGACAGATACTCTTACGCGTTTGGTATAAACTCAGTAATGCCAAGTTCAAGGGAGGCAAATGGCATTTACTTGTATTCACCCTTGGCTGCATCACTGCAGGATGCTACTAGGACATAACAAAAGTTGTTATTTGGTCTGTAACAGACTGTAATCGCTATTTTTCCTTACTCCTAGTCTGGTTAAAACAGCCTGTGGTACCCACCACAGACATGTGGGGATTCCCTATACCCTTCTCTAAACAAAAAAGCCCAGCCGAACAGGCTCCTTACCCATCGCTTTATGCACACAAACACACAAAACGTGGTTTGTGTTTGTGCCTATTAAGGCCTATTTTTTAAAATGTTTTATATTTGGTATGAGCGATCTGAACAAATTGAATTAATCATTTTGCTGGCTATAACTGACCGTATATCTGAGTTATAGATTTATATTGCAGCCAGTTGCCAAGGTGATGGCCATTTAATCATTGTTTATGTAGAACTTATTAACAAAACGCCAAAAAATCCTAGTTAAAACCCGAACACAAGTGGGGTCTGCGAAAGGTAAACACAAACCTAAAGAATTTAGGAGAGAATGGTAGATCCTGTCTAGAATTTGCTTTAATTCCCCTACACAATTTTATGTCAAGAATATGATATTTACAATGTGTTTACAAATATTTAATGTATTTCTGCTGTTCAGTTATATTCTGTAAAACTTTGCCCAAGACGCTTCTGGAACGAGAGGGTGTCACTGAGGGCAGCACCTTATCTGAGAGGGTTTTTTATGCACAGGTCTATGGCTAATCCTTATTTTTACATCTTGACTGCATTTCACAATAGCAACCAGGCACTCCAGGCAGTGTTTTTAGGGCAATTACTACAATTCTCGGGTGGTCACTCTGCATTAGATTTCATGCCTTATAAAACAACATGAGGTGTGCTATAATCACTCAGAAATACACAGCCTTTCATGTCCTATTGCTTAATTAAGGAGGGTGTTTTGCCGCACAGATATTATTGCTAGTCTGTGGTTTTTAATTTTACTATACAGTAAAAGCACCCTAATTCATATTAGTAACGGGTAGACCTGCAAATTAGTGCATTTTCTGAGTTAGAAAATAAGTGAATATACTGCAGAAAGAAAATCTAAATGTGAACACCACACTATTAAAGCAAATGCACTCATTTATCCTGGGAAATATAGCCGCGTTTCATTCGGGTGATATTTGATAGCGTAACACCTTGGATTTTTTTAAATATAATGAGTCTTCAGACCCCGGCCCTACAATGAGCTCCCTGTGCGTGGACTCGTGTGCAAACGCGGCTTTCAGCGGGGCCTCCCCTGAGAGCGAGCCGAGCAACACTCGCCGCAGTGTTGAGACCGGGGTAACAAGATACCGGAGCAACTTGTTGAGACAGCAGCATTTTCGCAAAGATTATCGTTTTTGTGAGTTAGTGGAATAAAAGCCAGTGATCTTCTAATGACTTTTACATTATCATAAATTATCATACCGTAACTTTTAAAGCTACCCTTGATTTTTTGAGAGACACTGAGAAGTAGAGAAGTCATAAAATTTGACCTCCTTGGATAAAATAACTATAATTTGACCAACAGTGTGCTGCAACCTCCATCACTTTCTTTTATATATATGTGCATATATATATATAAATGCACTGGGCATTTGCTAGGATATGTAGAATGGCTAACTGCACTGACAAACACTCATCTAGGGTGAGTGCCCATCTCTGCCATCTCCCTTGCTTTCTGCACAAGTGAACCAAGACTGCTGTCCCTAACCCTCACCCCAAATATTTTGATGTTATCAATTCTCCACACATAGATGATCAGATTTTTCCAGATCAGACAAGTGCTCCATTACATTTATTACAGTCATTGCTTCCAGGACTAGCCTATGCCTTGAGTTTGTGGTTGAGAGTTTTAGGAAGAAACATCGAGCAATGGATATCTCTGACGATGCAGATTTGCCAGGAAAACTAAGGAAGCAGCAGGCTGTATCCCTACCAGTAAACCAAAAAAATACCAAGGAACAGTCGTGACTTTTGCAACTTTATTGTCGATTCTGCTGAATTGTTGGAAGAAGCCCTGATGTGGTTTCAAATTGAGCCAAACAGTGACCATTTGGGGAGAAAACAGGGATGAGGGAGGCTGGACAATTTCTAACAAATCCCAGCCGTGCCGGCACTCCGGGTTCAAAGCATGGTGTTTGCAGGGCATGGGGCAGCACGTAACACATATGGGCTTTGGTAGGAGCCTCAGACCTGGTGGGCGTGATTCAAACATCKTCTTGAAGCCACAGTGGTCCCCACTGAAGAGCTTGTTGTCTCCAGCTTGCTGCATCTTCATCACTATCCCTCAGCCTCACCAGGGACTGCACACCCTCGACTCTGCYGCACTCCTCACATGAGTATATCCCAGCCCACAGCAACCTCCACGAGCTAGGTGAGCAAGGACCACCTCTTCAGGCTAAGCCAACCTTTCCATCAAGGCTCTGTGCATCTCTGGTTGACCCACTCCAGCAGCTACACCAGTACTGTAGTTTTTTTGTCCTGCCTTTGCAGATTTTCAGCTCTCCAAAATCCCATCTGCACCTGCCTGGCAGTCGTTAAGGTTTAACGATTATTGTCCCTAGCCTGGTGAAGGCATGTTTGGTCAGCAAATAGCTAATTGCCTGTCTACTGGGGCCATTCRTGAGGTCATCTGCATAGCTTCAAACAGAAATCCTAAATCATCCATAGCCAGAATGCCCAAATCATTGCAGTGGTGGGTCCATAACTGCCTATTTTATGGTGTTTTGTTGCTTCTTACAGGGCAGCTGGTGTGAGTTGTGACAGTGGTGCYCTCTGACCCACACTGGCAACTTCTGGGCATGAAGGCATGGAGAGGGAGGGAAGGTCTGACTGGCACGGGAGCCAGGTTTCACCTTAGCTCCCAGAGGAAAAATGTATACTGTCCTTTCTGAATGTGAGGAAACACTGCGCTTCCACCACAGGAATTAGTCAGCGCTCTGCAGTTGCAGATGTGACTATTTGTTATCATAAGCCACAAAATTACTGAGTCCATCTGAAACTCCTTTGGGGCTATGGCCCACTGCAGCAGTGATCTTAACAGACTGTCTATAGGATGGGTGAGGAAATATTTTCTTCTATTGACTTAAAATTTATACACAGCCTACTTCAATGAAGCACTCTTATTTTCCTCTTTCCTTTGGGAAAACGGGGGGGGAAAAAAAAGAAATGGCTGCTCCGGTTTTATTTATGTTCTCTGTCATCGTAAATATCTGCGTTCGTTCTCCCTCTTACAAGCAAAACAACCCAACATTGCAATCTCTTATGCCAGGCCCACTTCTGCACTCCTTGTAGTCACTGGCCAAAATCCACATGGATTTCACAGGGAACAAGAGGAGGGGCTCTATATACAAGCCCTCCCTATACCTCTCACCATCTGTGCTGAAGTAAACAAAAAAAGCTGTATTAAAATCAAGCTCAGCTGGAAACAGAAGGAGAGGAGGAAATACCAGCAATTGCTAAGTATGAAGCAATAAACAGTTTAAAAAGGTGTTACAAGTAATGGATGGCTTTAAAAAAAAAAAAAGTTACAACTGCACTGTATGTGATTTTCTTAAACGTGACCATTTTGAGGACCTTTCTTGTGTTCCGTGCTTATTTCTTTTATTAATATAATACAGAAAACAATCTATAGTCCTCATTAACAGTATAGACAGTAATATAGAATATTCTAAATTATCGATTGCTATTCACTCCTGCAAGGAGACAGATTTCTTCGTGATAACCCCAGGCCTGTCACACGCTGCGTGAGTGCTCAGACTTGCACTGTTTCATTCAGCAGAGAACCRCACAAGCCCTGGAGTTTATCCCCAAAGATGGTGCTCAGGAGCCACAAGGTGCGAGTCCCGTGCGACAAAATGCGCTGGCTTGGCACAGCCTTCAAATCAGCAAAGCATCCCCGTTTAGGAAAATATCCCTAAGACAAGAAGCCTTAGTGCTTACGTGCTTCCTTGAGCCAGCCTGATTGCTCTAAGTATTCTCCCTGAGGCAGAGATAAGGTTTACAGACCCAGGTCCCAAATTTGGCCAGCCCAAAGATCATTCAAATGTATCTCTTCCCTCTTCCTCTTTTCTCTGCCGAAAGAGCTGGGTTTGCTGCACATCTTATTTCTATCTGCCTTTATTAAGTTTCTTATAAAGGTGTAAAGAGAAAAAAACAAAATCAGCATCCCAAGCGTATTCTTGAGTTTAAGATCTTAACAAATGAGGACACAGCTGGGCTACTTGGTCCGTGGATTTGCTAGCTGCAGGATTAAGTCCAGCTGAGCCGAAGTTTATAAACCAAGTTATTGACTTTAAAAATTCTCATGCCGCTTATCTAAACACAGCACATTGAAAGAACACCCTCCCCAGAATCAAATGTGGTAAAGCCTTCTCAATTATAGGCAACCTCTCCCTATACAGCAGCCCTCGCTGTCACCCGACTAGTCTGCTGYGTCTACTTTATTTCAGGACTCAACCTCACGTCGCTCTAAAAAAAAAATAGCCTTTTCTACCTTCTGTTCCAAATAAGCACGGTCTAGGCAGCAAAAGGTTGGCTTCATATAGCCCAGCGCCGAGATGGGAAACAAATAGTGACACACAGGCATCACCGTCCCTCAGCAAAGCCCGGGCTTCCATTAGGCACTGCTCGCCTAAAAGGATTTGTTTCTAGTCTGAAGTTAGCAAGGTGCCTTTGTACACTGCTTTTCACTAAAGGTCTGATCCAGCTGCCATTAAAATCAATGAAAAGACTCCCATTGACTTCAAAGGAATCAAGACATGCCATATAGTGCAGTAGGCAAAAAAATACCAAAGGGAAAGAAAATCTCCGTCTCCCAGTCTACACTTCAGAGTTTTCTATAGTCTTCATCAGAATAATGTTCTAAAGGAAAGGACTGGAAAGCTGTCCAAAAAGCAAATAAGTCAATGCTGAAAACTGCAAAAAATGAAAGGTTTTGAGAAAAACAGACACTTTCCCATTTAAGTCAAAACGTGGATTTTTTCTGTCAGTAAGTGTTTTCAATAGCAAATATGTGACTAGTTTAAATTCTAAACTACCAATACAGCCTAAAAAGTATTTTAAAATATGTAACCCTTTAAGGCATACACACTCTTTCTGCCCACTTGCTTGTTAGTCACCAGACTTCCAGCTCCACATTTCTGTGACACTGGAGCCCTAAAAAAAGCTGTCAGATATTAGCGCTTTTATTGTCTGAGTTTATAGGGAAGACCCCAGCGCCTGCCTCTCAGCCCAGGGCTCTGTGASAGACGTGAGATGGGATAACGCAGATAAGAAAGAGAAGGATTTATTCGAGTAGAAAAGAAGGCTGGGCTAGAAATCCAGCCATGCAGCTTTGTAGATGCATATATTTAAAACACCTTTCAGCAGCTTTATATACCGTTATAGTTATTGGATTTTTCATCTTTGACTTAGACATGAATTATTTAATTAGAAATTTCAATGCCTGTATAACTTTGAAACCCTTCTACTATCATCCCTTTTTTAAAAAGTATTTGCACCTCGGAGAATTGCCCAGCAGACAGAACTCTTATTGAAATCAGGAGAACTACTGAGGTAGGCTAGGTTATGCAGGTAGTTTGGATCAGGGCACATTTTGGTTCATATTTCTTTGAATGTACTGACCCAAGATTTGGTTATTGCCTGATGAATACCATTTGCTACCAAACTATTCCTTCTGGATTCCCTGGAATTCAACAGAACGAATCTTGAAAGCATCCAGATGTCTCTAATTTTTTTTAAACATCAATTTTAATTAATTCTCTAGTTTTAAAATATTTTATAATTCCGTATCTCCAGCAGGATTTTTTCCCCCAGTAGACTACTTTGACAGAATCGCAAGCTGCAGACGCTCTATGCAAAGCATTTGTTCTTTATGCAAAAGAAGATCACATAAGCAGTTCACATCCTGCTGTTTACAGTGAGAACAAGTGTGTTTTGCCTCGTGTGGCAGGGTCAAGTGTGTGGTGCGTTCAAGGAAGGGTAGGAAAGGTACCCTGTATATTGTATGTAATTATACGATATGTATAATTGACTCAAAATATGTAATTTATCTAATGCATCCTTGCCGACCCATTCGTGGGGCAGCTCCATGCAAGGAATTGCCATCAGCTTCCCTGGCGGTTCTGCGCTAGCAGTTCTGCATGCAAACATCGCAGCCCGAGAGCCCGGTCTGTCCTCTCCGTTTGACTCATCCCACACCTTGGCAATACAGACTAAAGCATACCCTTCCCAAGGACCCAGACATGATCCCTGGGGGCCTGTGCTGTAAATCGTAAGGTGCCGTTAACAGGAACGACTCAGTCCTTAAATAAAAGTAAAGGTCGTCCAAATTAGCAAAAAACCAAAGCGGCATGTGTTTCCCGGCAGTTTATGCRCACTGCATTATACCGCCAGCCAGATGTTTTGCCATCCATACTGCTGCACCATCCCTGGTGTCGCAGGGCAYGGACAGCTTTCACAAATAAAAGAGCAGAAACTGGTCTAGTTATTGAGGAGTAATTAGAGTATTACGGGCTGGACAGGCTGGTTCGTAAACCAATGAGCTGTGCTGCAAGCACTGCGCGAAGAGSGTGTTTGTCTTTTCATTTCCTGCTGCCTTCTCCTTCCTCCATGTAGACAGCGCTGGTGTGGGGGAGTGCTGGTGGAAGGGCAACCGTGCAAGTGTCCAGAAAGAAATTATTGCAAATAAATGTTCTTCCTAGCAACCATCGTCTCATAGCTCCTGCTCAGAAGACCACTTAGAGCTAAGGGACCTGATACAGAACCACAGAATGGTTGTGGTTGGAAGGGACCTCTGGAAACCATCTAGTCCAACCCCCTTGCTCAAGCAGGGTCACATAGAACACATTGCCCAGGACCGTGTCCAGACCTTCTCACTATGCTCCTCATGTGAGCACAGGGCTGGGGTGAAATCACTGTGTGAATGTTCTGCAGGTGCCCTGCACAAAAAGGCGCTGGTTTGGAAAACATTCCTGTTGGTATCTATCAAAATACTACTGTGACCTGGCAGAAAATATGCTGGACTTTAAGGATTTGGTATCATGAATCAGCAGCTGTTTCTGATGGTGAGCAACCCCCCTCTCCCCCATTATCTGGAAATGCGCCCAGTTCAGACACCCAACTGAAAGTTCAGATGAGAGGCTTTCGGGTGCTGAACAGCTCGGCGTCCCAGCTCACGCACTTCGCCAGCTAGCAGCCGCTGACACCAGGCAGGGGCCAAAGTGCTGCGTCAGAAGGAAAGACAGTGATGAGCCTGTTTGATTTTTGCGTTGCAATAAATAGTGAACGTGAATCACAAGGACGAGACAGCAGTAATTTTCGCTGACCCTAACGTCATAATGTTTCCTATTGCCTTTGATCCACGTTCCAGAGGGCACTGCCACTATTAGCTTGCCCTTGAGCCCTGCATGATGCCTTGCCTTCATTAACGGCAGCTGCCTCGAGAAATGCCCCGGCTGGGACCAATGCATTTTGAGATTTCAGCCCGGGACGCACTAACTCACGTGTCTTACTTTGCATGAGCAGCTGAGGACAAAGGAATTACTCAGGGGAGCAAAGTTAAGCACAGGTGTGTTTCTGGCTGAGGATTTCTGAAACTAAGGAGTCCCCGCTCCCCAGGATGCAAGGATTAGTTTTTATACCCAGCGCCTAACAAGATATTGCTCTTTAAAACAGTCATTGGTGCACTGGAACAGGAAATATAAATGGCATTTCCAGGAGAGAGGAAAATGTTTTCAGTGTAATAACAAATATCCTGAAACAGTCTGCACTGGCGAGTGAGCAGAGGATTACATTTAAATTCAACATTCTTAATGTACATTTCTAATCTTAAATTTCTAAAAAGATTAGCCATTTACAGGATGAATAACAGCTTCTGCAGTCATTCCAGCTAGTATAAAAATCATAAAGGTTAGCAAACTGCGTGGATCAGAATATAAACTAATCGGCATCTGGGATTAGGAAGAAATCTCCTCCAATTCATTGGTAAAGGCTTACTCAAATACTAACCGGAGCCCATTATTCTGTTTTGCTGTTAATAACTCAGGTGACATTTGCCACATGCCATCAAAGAGCCTAGGGTCAATATGAATTTTATCTCTGTTAAGGCCTGCAGGTTCAGCCTCAAATTGTGAGTCCACAATTCAATAACAAATTGGGCATTCCAGTTTTTAAACAATTTTTGAAAGCAGATTCTTTAGGAATTGTGTGATGCAAAGTGCAAGGGAAAAAAACTCAGAGGGATGAAAAATAATGGAAATAAGATTTTGACAAAGAACAAATATCAAAGTAAGGGATTTTTTTTTCTTAGTTAACTGTGCTAAAACTATCCCTTTAAATTGGAATCACTACGTACCTCCAATCAAACCACATTCAAAGAACTTATTCTAGGATGTCCCTAGCTGCATTTACACAGCAATTTAGGCACATTATTCATATGCTGAGTTTCTTACAGAAAGGGAAATAAACTGAAGGAAAATTTTTCACAGTTAAAGCAAAATACAATAAAGGATTCGCCTTAAAGCAAGGATAAGAATCAACATTGTCCCCTTTGTTTTTTTCYACAGCAAAGTTTGACAGCCTTACATAGGAGAAAGTACACCTCACTTCCTTAAGCTCCAAAACCTCTAGAAAAGTTCCTCCACAGATTCGATGCAAGAGGAGATCTGGAAGGTCATTTCAAGGCCTCTCTTTGTAGGGTTACTTCTTCTGTCCAGAAAAAATGAAATGTATTTCTGGGTGGTGGCAGTCCTTGCCCAGAAAAACTAGTTCACGCTGTGAGATTTTTTTCTCCAGAGCTGCCAAGCACCACACCGTCAGCATTTGGCAGCGCTGCCCACTGCCCTTCCTGTCCCCCTAGATGGTCCAGGCCACCCTTGTGGGTGCTGACATGAAGGTTGGGCAGCCCCATATTCCCTGGCACCATCCTACCTCCAGAAGCTCTTCTCCTTGCCATGACGCAGCRTGCCATCACCAGGGAAAGCCAGAAGTCCGTCTAGCCCTGCGTTGTGCCGGCAGGGGCCAATAGCGGATGTCTAGGGAAGGATGTAAAGGGGGAGATTACAGGGTGACACCTTCTAGCGTGCTCTCCCTGGCTCCAACTAACTGTGGCAAAGGGATTTCTGAAGTGTTTGTGTTTACCAGCCTTCCTTGCATCTTTACTTTCGGAAGCCATCCAAGCCCTTTCTGAACCCAAGTAAGCTTTCAGCACTCAGAGAGCTCGATTTTCTGAACTTTCTGCAGCAAGACGTCAGGCAGGACAGATGGTGCAAAGAGCAACTCTCTCGGGCYGTTTCGAGGCTGGCACTGCTATTTTCATCCGGTGGCCCGAGGTGCAGAGGCAATTCTGCCATACACCAGAAAACTCGGCTGATCCTCACCCTTGACGGAGCAATTGAATACACTGTTTCCAGACATGTGAGAAGTTTGCACTCTCACTACTTATTATTTTTATTTCATAACGCTGAGTGAGGGTCTGCAAGCCACGAACCCCGGTACTGCCTGAAATAAAGGGCTCCCAGAGGGTCCCCCGTGGGCCGCAGCCAGCAAAAACCTGCCCGCGGCCAAAACTCCCCATTGAAGTGCAGGGGACGACACCTGTGAGCAGAGTCACCCCTGTGATCACATACGCCGATTTTCACCACGGGGATAAAACACGTTCCCGAATGTGCTGAGTGACTGATGTGCCCGGTGCCGGTGTTTGCTTCACAAGCCGCCTATCTATCTACTTTGCTCACGTGGTCCTGGGGAAACCGTAAAACAACGGCTGAAGATGGAAAGGACAAGAATTTCAGCCACTGCCAGTGAGTGATTACTCACGCTACTTTGAATATCTTATGTGCTCCTAAATCAAAGCTTAAATTAAAGGTAACTTTTAAAAGACACTAGTGTGATTTCTCGGCCTCTAAATACTTTCCTGATCTATCCTCTGAGCAATGAAGATTTTGAGCCATAATAAATAATAATGCAGCCAGATGCTATAAGATACTAAAACCCCTGAACTGTGGTTATCAACTGATGTTGAGGCTTCTCTGCCTGGGCTTTATATCTGCATGCACTCGCTGCCTGAAATTAAGGTGGGTGTTCACAAGTAGGTGATTTCTGAAAAATCATTAAGTTAAGTAACATAAAAGGCAAAGCCCTCACAGAAAATGACATATTATTAGAAAAGTGAAAAGACGGTTCTATATTAAACACTCTCTCTAAAACAGTTAAACTGGTAGCAAACCATCTTTAGGAGAAATTGCTGCAGAGGGAAACTCWGCATCTCCCAAAATACCCAGGCATAGCGCAAGATATAAAGAAATTTACTTTGCAGACATATAACTGCTTCTCCTTTTTAGAAGTATGACGGGGAACTCGCTGATACAGTGCTCCCATCCTGCCACAATACGCAGTGCATGTGATGGAAAATACAACAGATACGACCAGGCTTTGTGAGCGCTCACATGCTTAACCTACTGGTGTGTGATCTGGCCCTCTGGACCACATCGTCTTCCCTCACAGTCAAATACAAAGGGTTTTATGATGAAAAAACTTCCACAAAAATCCCCAAACAAGATGCCCAGCCCCTCAAATAGCAGAGGAAGGATATTCTCCTCTTCCCCTCCAAAAAGGCTATGGGATTTCTTGCATTGCATTGTCACATTTCAAAATCGTTGCAAAAGCTTGACCGCAAGTATAAAACCTGCTCGTTTACTTTGCAACAGTGCAGCAACTAATGAGCTCTTATTTGCCTTTTAAAATTAAATTACTTGTTACAGAAAGGAGGAATTTTGCAGCAGTGGTTCAAAAGTAATAGAAGAAAAAAAAATTTTTTTCTAGGGCGTTCTTGGTCAAAGGCACTTTGCTCTGCTTCCGACACAGCAGTACGAAACTCGCACGTCAAGCGGAAGCAGCCAGCGCGCGCCGAGGAAGATGCCCTTTCCTCCTCGCATCAGACAGGGGCAATCCCACCGCCCTCCCGCCTCCGGGGCTTACAGCGTCTCCGAGGTCAGTGTTCAGCATCTCAAACGCGACTCTGCTGCTTATGAAACACCGAATCAACATCAACAACCGGGATCAACTTCAAGAAAGAAGCCTTGGGCTAACAAATAATAAATAAATAAATAAATAAATAAATAAATAAATGACTTTTTTTTTTTTTTTTTCCCCACCCCACAGTGAGCAAAATCTATACGGTCACCACCTAAGGGCTTTCCTTGCCTTGGGCACAGAAGGTATCCATGTTTAGAGAGCGCAGCCTAAACATTTGCACTCCCAGAGCTCCTCATTTATTTCAGGGGCAGATTCCCCTACGCGAGACAACCCCGCCGGTCATCCATCCCACTTCGGATCGAACGTGGAAGGGGGTCTGGCCACCTATTAGCACACGGGAGAGGTACTGATATGACCCAAAATAACGTCCTAACCGTTCCTCGATAGAAGAGAATTTAAAACATCCCACTTCCAAAATCATGCAGCCTGGGTCCGATCATTTGGAAATTGGTGTTGGCCGTGACAGAAGCCGGGATTGCAGCTGAATTATTCGGGGAACAAAGTGCCAGGTAGAACCACGCAAATTATTACCCTAGGGTGGAGGGGAAGGGGAGCAAAAGGGGAGAAAATCAGGGAACCTCAGGGAAAATCTGCACACGCAGCAGCCCAGCCACAGCCCTACCCCTTCCCGTTTATTTGCAGCTAACAGTCACAGAAAAGTATTTTCCTCCACGAGAACACTTCAGAAAACACTGTGCGTACTTGCTCGAACACACATTCGTGCGGGTTTTCATTCCCAGTGTTTACCGGGGCCCTGGTTACCTTCTCCAGCCAATTTGCTCATCTAATGTGTTTTTTTTTCCCCTCTGGCTACCACGAAACAAAGCTTCAAAGGGGATGGGCAGGGGAAAAAAAAAGAAAAATCCCTCTCACTAATGTTTTTCTGTCCTAAATACAGAGGAACTCTGCTTCCCTGGAAGAGTTCCCACTACTTACGTGTGTGCAACTGCATACACACCAAAGCTTCCTAACCCCTGCGCTCGGCACAACGGATATAACTGAACAGGGTTCTTCATACCCAAACCTTCACGCAGCATGGCCAGCACTAGGATATTAGTCTATGCTCACAGCGCTTTGATTAGTCTTAGGAAACATTATGAAAATCAATCGGGATAATTGTTAATTCAAATAACCAAAAAGGAATGCAATACATTCTCTAGTAACTGAATCAAGATTTGGGGTGTTTGCATTTGGTTTTTTTTTTTGTAAATGTTCTCATTAGCTCATCCATGAGATTTGTGCTCCATGCAAGACTTACCGGATGAAATCCTATGGACCGTTCAATGAAAGAAGTTAGATAGATTGTCATAGCACTCCTCTTGGATACAAATTTCCAAATACTGCAATTTTATTCAGAATATTCATCACGGCTTTGTTAATCAGATCTTTATCAATTATATAAACAAATTAGAGAAAGTTTCACAGAATTTAAAAACAGAGCAGAGAGTCTGATCTCTGGTTTATCACAAAGCAACATGTTTTATCCCTATTGTAAACCCAAAAATTAAACTGCAGCATTTTCGTCCACAGGAGAGTAGATTTGTGTGTAAGGGGAAGAGAACCTGTCCTCAATGTCCAGGACCTCTGCCGAAGAACGAATGGACTGAACGAGAAACACTTAGATGATCCCAGTATGCAAAGCACACCATATCTCCTGGGGAAGCTGCATCATCTTCAGGACCCTTGCCAAGGTGACACGAGCTGAAAGTCCTAACCCGTTCAGCTACCGTAATTAGCTTGACCGTAAATATGAAGGCAAAATGCAGCATCCAGGCACTTAAGATCAGGGAGGTTTTGCACCATTTCCAAACGCTGGCAAAAAGCCATCCCAGGCCTCGTCTCCAGCCGCCCGTCCCTCTCGGATGCTCCAGGGGAATGTAGAAAACTGAAACAACCCCCAAGTAACCAAGATATATCTGGCCAGTTTCATCCAAGAGAAAAAAATAAATCCTGGCGGGACCATAGTGAAGCCACGAAACAGCAGAATGATTATCTGATAATATTTATTATTCCGGTTCAAAACTGCAAGCGTTACGAGGACGCCGGGAGCCACCCAGGCAGCGCTGGTGCCCGGAGCCTCGCGAGGGATTGCGCGGGAGGAACCAGCTCCTCGGAGGGGTGACGAGGAGCTGCCACGAATCTCCTCACAAAGCTCCCACTCACACATCCGCAGAAAGACGTTCAGATCTTTCCACAAAGCAAACGAAAGCATATACTTACGAATACATATTTAACTTGCTCTTAAACACCCCCACCCGTGGCAGCATTCCTAGAGCAAACAGTTTTATTATCTAGGGCTCTACGTGACGGGAAATCGTGTCTTCTTTTAAGGGTGGATTTGCCTAACTTAAACTTGCAGCCGCCGGATGCTGTAATGCCTTTGTCAGGAAAATAAACTCACTATTCGGTCTTGGATATCTTTTCCATGGGTCAGTACCTACACGTGGTGACCAAGTGACTTCTCAGCTTCTCTCTTGATGAGCTAAGTAAGCTGAGCTGCTTATGCCTCATGCAGTCACACTTGCTTTCTGAATCCTTTTTCATACCTTTCCTTTGAACTAACCTTCGTATTTCCACATCGCTTTTGAACTGTGAACACCAAAACCGGACACAGTGCCTAACAGTGGTCTTACCACTGTTGTGCACACAGGCAACATCAAATCCTCTTATCTGCTTGATGTTACTCTTTTTTTACATCTCAGGACTGCACTGGCCTTTTAGACGCATAGCTACAGAGAGATTTCATTTTGAGGTGTTTATCCAAAAGGAATCCTAAATCTTCCTCAAAGTCCCTGCTTTCCAAGAGATCCTTCTGCTCTGTGTAGGTTTTATTCATTCTTATATTGCCTTGCACCTAGCTATATTCMAACTTTTTATTATTATTATTATTTTGACCTCTTAATTAAGCAATTTGGGTCACTCAGCAATAATAATTTGCCTCTCATCACCTACTCTTCCACTTCCCACTGTTAACCTGTGCCGTCTGTAAACCTTACCAGCAAAGATGCTGCAGCATTTCTTAGATCAGCGATAAAACTATCTGGCCTTTAGCCAAAAACTGATTCCTAGAGGAATCCAATAAAAAAGAGTTTTATGTAACATTCAGGATGTGTGCAAAGCATTAGCCAAATCAAAACCAGGAGCACCGCCACCATTTTCAACCTTTTACCAGGCATCAGGTAGACAGAAGGAAAAATTATTTGTAGATGGCTCTGGAATTCAGAAGGTTTGGGGCTGGCTCTGCTACGGAGTTCAAGAAGGACATTGGGCAAGTAATTAATCTCTCTGTTCTCTCTCTGTATAATAAGAGAAAAGACACCACCCCCGTCCCAGGGTGTTGCGGTGACAAACTCTCCAGTGCCCATCAAACACTGGCGGGGCAGTCTGTCTGGATTTTCCAGCAGCCTGGCTCAATAGGTACTTAACATTTACATGAAAACTATGCTGAACTGGAATTAATTAAACTGAATTAGATTCCAGCATTGGCTGAGATTTTTTTTGGAGGCCATCTAAATATATAGAAAAATGATGTGTAGCTGCCTAGCCAAAATATTACAGCATAAACGGGGATCTCTATTAAATGACAGAATGGCATCATCTCCTCTCTGTGCCCAGGGTGTCACAACACCGTCTCACTCCGAGCTGAAATGAATTGTTTGACAAGAATGGGGTGCATGATGTGTCTCCTGAAGGAACTGTGACTGAGTCATTTATATTTTTTGTTCCTGCTCTCTCTTCTAGTTATGCCACAGATGGCAGGAAATAGGAGTGAAACTAATTTAATACAGGCAGTCAGTTCACAGTGGCACATATTTTATTTTTCCCCATATAATTATGAGGAATAGGTGAAAACACATTGTTACTGTTTTAGACAAACAAATCAAACAACACAGCTCCCTCCAAAATAACCCTGAAAGCCCAATTCCTCCCACTCCCCCTCCAAAAAACAGCATAGTGGAGGTAATTCACCAAAACTCATTAAACCGATGCAATTACTTCAGTGGCAATGCAAATGCCTCTCCATGTGGTCAAGTGGGACTAGAGGTGACTTGAAAATAAAGTTGTTTAAACAGACTCTTCCTAAACTTTTGAAAAAAGTCCCAGCAGACTCCTGACTTTTCTACCGCCTCCAACCGTTAGAGATTTTCCCATAACTCAGGACAGAACTCTGGACTCTGCCAATACAGTAAAAAAGATTTTACTTGTACCACTGCCCATCAGAAATCAAAATCATGACTCTAGCAGAACCCACTTCTGTCTTTTGGGGGAAGTTTTAGCAAATGGTTCTGTCATATCTAAGAAAAATCAACTCAATATACTGCTTGTCCTTATAAGATCAGACTCTTCTCATTCCCTTGACAAGTCAGGGACAGATATTTTCCTGATTTCCACTTACTTCCAGAACTTCTCTAACCACTAAACATCTATCACCAGGATTGCAGGCAGCAGCAAATTAAACCATTGACATTAGTATCAAAGATGTAAACATGTAATTAAGGAGATCTTCACTAGCTGAAAGCAGGAGTCAAATCTTATAGCCACAGCTTGGAGAGGAGACATTCCTCTGACTATAGCTCAAAAAGATCGCATACAACAGTTTTGGAGATGAAGGTTCATTACCTTTGAAATGGCTTGATCTGCATCAGAAGGCAGGAATTTTCAGTAACAAACTAAAGAACTATATTTTTTAATCCCTTAAAATAAACAGAAGTCTCTCTCTGTGAAGCACATCTGACCCTAGGAGATAAGGTCTTTCATGAAGTATACGGGAAATGTTTGTCGGAAACCATCTATAAAATCTTGGTACCTGATTACAACCCAAGTGCCTCCAATGTGCCCATAGCTCGTGAAATGGCACTGCCATCAAATATTTCGAAGGCTGAAATGAAATCTCCAACCACTTGAACAGGCCTGTGTGTCTTCTAATATTTTATCAGAAGATGGACTTGATGCTTTGACAATTCAAGATGCCACTTAGTTTCGATACGATCGGCAAAGACAGGGGGAGGTGTATTATTCTCACTCTGACACATGCCTTGTAACATAATAACCTATTACTAACAGAGAAATCTCTTCTTTCAGCGGTGTAAGCTTTACCAGCTACCAGAGTCTTGCAGGCTATCAGCTGCCTCATCCAAAATGAGGACTTTCACAAACAATTCTCAATCTACCAAGTACAAGTCTGTAACTCATTCTATTAAAAAAACTCCAACCAAGCAAGCAAACAAACAAAAAAACACAGAACATTTGTTTTTCTGTAAATATATCACTTGTTCAATTAACATCTTGAATATCCTAATTTTCACTGCTATCACATGGACCTCGGTTAGCCTCCCTGAAAACAGAAGCTAAATGAGAGGAGAGCATTTCCTGAATGCTGAGAAAGGACGTCAGTGGCTGTGCATCATTCCCAGTGTCAGGAATAGTGTGCCAAGCTCAGAGGAATGTCTCCAGACTCAGATATTAACCTTAATTTTTAAACAACTTTTGCACTGTGACTCCACTGAACCATGGATGGGGATGGGGTAGGATGCCCCAAATCATTTCTCATCCACCTGCCCCTCTCTGCAAAGCCCAGATGCAATGCCCTTCTTTCAGAAACAGAGCAGAAAAAAGGGAATACCAAGTATTAAATGAATAAAATGAAGCACATCCTACAGACATTATTGAAGTTACTAAAACAAGAAAATCCAAGCATGAAAATTAATTTAAAATATTGTATTTAATGCAAATCATCTCTTTTCATGAAAACTATGGCTCAAATTCTGAGTTAAACTGGTTTAGATCTAGAATAAAGTTGCTGAGGATCAATAAATTCTTTGAAATTTATAGCTATAAATAAAATCTGACCCTATGTTAGCATTTGTAAACCAGGTATTTAATAAAATCTGAGGGAAAGATTTAAACTCCATCTCCCTGAAGTGAAAGAGTATGAAAGCACATCCCTAAAATGAAGAACTCAGAAAAATGGTCAGTATAATAGACCTATAGAGCTTTATAGCTTAAAAGTGCTGTCCAAATATTAGCTAAATCCTTACTATAAACCTGTGAGGCAGATAAGATGGAAGCACTTATGCTAAAAATAAATAAAACCCAGAACTGTCTCATATAACTGTAAGATTTTATTAAAAATAAACAGGGCTGGTTGGTATCCTTAACCTCAAGGTCACAAAACAAAGTGCTTGGCACCGGAGGAGAGCAGCAGCAACCAGCCCTCCAAAATCACTGTGTCTCATTACGGATTCCAGCGAATCTCTGCTTCATGCTCTCCCCTGTCTCGGAGCATTCGCTGCGAGAACATTCAAATGCCACCGGGAGACTGACATGCTACTTGTTAGGTCAACAGTCCCATTGAGACTTTTTCTCATTGGCTTCATCAGATTCAGGTCAACTATATATGCCGGGCAAATAACAGCGCACCAGGGCAAATAACACCGAGCGGGGCTCTTGTGTTTGAGAAGAAGAAAACTTAAAAAAAAAAAAAAAAAAGGCATGGAAATCAAAAGAGCGCGTCATGTGTGCGCTTGCTAAATAATTCAGATTTCAGCTGGGCTGAACTTCTGACCCTCACATTACACTGCAATATAAAAGAGTGGAGGTTTCAGCGTTAATACATGATATATTAAYAACAAAAACGTACGGAGCCTTCCTGTTTCAAAGCGAGGCCACATTCTACTAAAAGCCTTCTAATATTAATGATGACAGTGGCTGTTTTTTAGAGATGTTTGAGTCCCTTGCAAGACGGTATTTTCACTTGTTTGTGAGGTTGGGAAGAGGCAAACGAAATCGCCCTTTTAACCCCGCAGCCCGCCGCCTCCCAGGCGTCGAGCAGTGCGCGCCCGGCGCCCAGCGACACGCACCGCTGCCCATTTCTGCGGGCTGCGCGCTCTGCTCCCGTCCCTCCGCCTCGCTCGGCTGTCATGTGGCACAACTGCCTGCCTTGCAACGCGGCACAGCCCACATTTCCCCACTACGCATTCTTAACTTAAAAAGTAAGGAGAGGAAGAGAGAGAGAGAGGGGGAAAAAAAGAGTTTGATTAAGCCGATTTCCATGCTTACAGGAAGCACAAAAGACGAAGTGYCTATGTCTGAAACTAGAGCCTGTGCAGACGGCGGGTGCACAACGCCAGAACGATCCCTCCGAAGCAGCACGCGCCGCTAGCAGATCACACAGAGCGGCGAGGCGGATGCAGGTCTCCACGCGGAGAAGCGGGAGCGAACGCGAGCACGGYGGGTAAACACACACACACACACGCACATATATATATATATAAATATATATATATATAAAATAATGAATAAATAAAGAAAGAAAAAGCGTTGCGTGGAGACAATTGTGCCGACCCATTCCAGGACTCCCGTTGACTTCCAGAGGCCCCCGGAGAGGTATTATTTAATAAAGCGGGGGGGGGGGTGTCTATTCAAGCGCGCGCTCCGCGGGGCAGGGCGGTGACCTTCGGGGGGC